>NW_027479561.1:0-98536 GCF_051014685.1 Ptiloglossa arizonensis
GTTAAGTCAATCCGTTCGCGAGATATGGGACTTTGAAGCTAAGAAATGGTTGAGAAGACAACAAATTTTTCGCAATTCTGCTGCTCCAAACGCTTAACCAGACTGGGGTATGGAAAAATACACATACCGTTGTAATCGGGAGAGTTTCTACCTTCACAAGCAACAGGAATTTTTGGGTTTGGTCAATCCGTTCGCGAGATATGGGAGTTTGAAGCCAAGAAATGGTTGAGAAGGCATAAAATTTTTCGCAATTCTGCTGATCCAAACGCTTAACCAGAATGGCCTAGGGAAAAAATACACATACCGCTGTAGTCGGGCGAGTGTCTACTTTCAGATGCAATAGGAATTTTTGGGTTAGGTCAATCCGTTCGCGAGATATGGGAGTTTGAAGCCAAGAAATGGTTGAGGAGGCAAAAAATTTGTCGCAATTCTGCTGCTCCAAACGCTTAACCAGAATGGTCTAGGGAAAAAATACACATACCGTTGTAATCGGGCGAGTTTCTACTTTCAGATGCAATAGGAATTTTTGGGTTAGGTCAATCCGTTCGTGAGATATGGGAGTTTGAACCCAAGAAATGGTAGAGAAGGCAAAAAATTTGTCGCAATCCTGCTGCTCCAAACGCTTAACCAGAATGGTCTAGGGAAAAAATTCACATACCGTTGTAATTGGGCGAGTTTCTACTTTCAGACGCAACAGGAATTTTTGGGTTAGGACAATCCGTTCGCGAGATATGGGAGTTTGAAGCCAAGAAATGGTTTAGAAGACAACAAATTCTTCGCAATTCTGCTGCACCAAACGCTTAAGCCGAATGGGCTAGGGAAAAAATACACATACCGTTGTAATCGGGCGAGTTTCTACTTTCAGACGCAACAGGAATTTTTGGGTTAGGTCAATCCGTTCACGAGATATGGGAGTTTGAAGCCAAGAAATGGTTGAGAAGACAACAAATTTTTCGCAAATCTGCTGCTCCAAACGCTTAACCAGAATGGCCTAGGGAATAAATACGCATACCGTTGTAATCGGGCGAGATTCTACTTTCAAATGCAATAGGAATTTTTGGGTTAGGTCAATCCGTTCGCGAGATATGAGAGTTTGAAGCTAAGAAATGGTTGAGAAGACAACAAATTTTTCGCAAATCTGCTGCTCCAAACGCTTAACCAGAATGGCCTAGAGAATAAATACGCATACCGTTGTAATCGGGCGAGATTCTACTTTCAGATACAATAGGAATTTTCGGGTTCGGATAATCCGTTCGCGAGATATGGGACTTTGTAGCTAAGAAATGGTTGACAAGACAACAAATTTCTCGCACTTCTGCTGCTCCAATCGCTTAACCAGAATGCCCTAGGGGAAAAATACACGTACCGATGTAATCGGACGAGTTTCTACTTTCAGACGCAATAGGAATTTTTCGGTTAAGTCAATCCGTTCGCGAGATATGGGAGTTTGAAGCTAAGAAATGGTTTAGAAGACAACAAATTTTTCGCAATTCTGCTGCACCAAACGCTTAACCAGAATGGGCTAGGGAAAAAATACACATACCGTTGTAATCGGGCGAGTTTCTACTTTCAGAGGCAACAGGAATTTTTGGGTTAGGTCAATCCGTTCGCGAGATATGGGAGTTTGAAGCCAAGAAATGGTTGAGAAGGCAAAAAATTTTTCGCAATTCTGCTGCTCCAAACTCTTAACAAGAATGGCCTAGGGAAAAAATACACATACCGTTGTAATCGGGCGAGTTTCTACATTCAGTTAAAATAGGAATTTTTGGGTTCGGTCAATCCGTTCGCGAGATATGGGACTTTGAAGCTAAGAAATGGTTGAGAAGACAACAAATTTTTCGCAATTCTGCTGCTCCAAACGCTTAACCAGACTGGGGTAGGGAAAAATACACATACCGTTGTAATCGGGAGAGTTTCTACCTTCACAAGCAACAGGAATTTTTGGGTTTGGTCAATCCGTTCGCGAGATATGGGAGTTTGAAGCCAAGAAATGGTTGAGAAGGCATAAAATTTTTCGCAATTCTGCTGATCCAAACGCTTAACCAGAATGGCCTAGGGCAAAAATACAAACACCCGCTGTAGTCGGGCGAGTGTCTACTTTCAGATGCAATAGGAATTTTTGGGTTAGGTCAATCCGTTCGCGAGATATGGGAGTTTGAAGCCAAGAAATGGTTGAGCAGGTAAAAAATTTGTCGCAATTCTGCTGCTCCAAACGCTTAACCAGAATGGTCTGGGGAAAAAATACACATACCGTTGTAATCGGGCGAGTTTCTACTTTCAGTTACAATAGGAATTTTTGGGTCTGGTCAATCCGTTCGCGAGATATGGGACTTTGAAGCTAAGAAATGGTTGACAAGACAACAAATTTTTCGCACTTCTGCTGCTCCAATCGCTTAACCAGAATGGCCTAGGGGAAAAATACACATACCGTCGTAATCGGGCGAGTTTCTACTTTCAGATGCAATAGGAATTTTTGGGTTAGGTCAATCCGTTCGCGAGATATGGGAGTTTGAAGCTAAGAAATGGTTGAGAAGACAACAAATTTTTCGCAATTCTGCTACTCCAAACGCCTTAACCAGAATGGCCTAGGGAAAAAATACGCACACCCTTGTAATCGGGCGAGTTTCTACTTTCAGACGCAGAAGGAATTTTTGGGTTTGGTCAATCCGTTCGCGAGATATGGGACTTTGAATCTAAGAAATGGTTGAGAAGACAACAAATTTTTTCGCAATTCTGCTGCTCCAAACGCTTAACCAGAATGGGCTAGGGAAAAAATTCACATACCGTTGTAATTGGGCGAGTTTCTACTTTCAGACGCAACAGGAAGTTTTGGGTTAGGTCAATCCGTTCGCGAGATATGGGAGTTTGAAGCCAAGAAATGGTTTAGAAGACAACAAATTCTTCGCAATTCTGCTGCACCAAACGCTTAAGCCGAATGGGCTAGGAAAAAATACACATACCGTTGTAATCGGGCGAGTTTCTACTTTCAGACGCAACAGGAATTTTTGGGTTAGGTCAATCCGTTCACGAGATATGGGAGTTTGAAGCCAAGAAATGGTTGAGAAGGCAAAAGATTTTTCGCAATTCTACTGCTCCAAACGCTTAACCAGAATGCCCTAGGGAAAAAATACACCTACCGTTGTAATCGGGCGAGTTTCTACTTTCAAATGCAATAGGAATTTTTGGGTTAAGTCAATCCGTTCGCGAGATATGGGAGTTTGAAGCTAAGAAATGGTTTGAAGACGACAAATTTTCGCAATTCTGCTGCACCAAACGCTTAACCAGAATGGGCTAGGGAAAAAATACACATACCGTTGTAATCGGGCGAGTTTCTACATTCAGTTAAAATAGGAATTTTTGGGTTCGGTCAATCCGTTCGCGAGATATGGGACTTTGAAGCTAAGAAATGGTTGACAAGACAAAAAATTTTTCGCACTTCTGCTGCTCCAACCGCTTAACCAGAATGCCCTAGGGGAAAAATACACGTACCGTTGTAACCGGGCGAGTTTCTTCTTTCAGAAGCATAAGGAATTTTTGGGTTAGGTCAATCCGTTCGCGAGATATGGGAGTTTGAAGACAAGAAATGGTTGAGAAGGCAAAAAATTTTCGCAATTTTGCTGCTCCAAACGCTTAACCAGAATGCCCTAGGGAAAAAATACACATACCGTTGTAATCGGGAGAGTTTCTACATTCAAATGCAATAGGAATTTTTGGGTTAGGTCAATCCGTTCGCGAGATATGAGAGTTTGAAGCTAAGAAATGGTTGAGAAGACAACAAATTTTTCGCAAATCTGCTGCTCCAAACGCTTAACCAGAATGGTCTAGGGAAAAAATACGCATACCGTTGTAATCGGGCGAGTTTCTACTTTCAGACGCAACAGGAATTTTTGGGTTAGGACAATCCGTTCGCGAGATATTGGAGTTTGAAGCCAAGAAATGGTTTAGAAGACAACAAATTCTTCGCAATTCTGCTGCACCAAACGCTTAAGCCGAATGGGCTAGGGAAAAAATACACATACCGTTGTAATCGGGCGAGTTTCTACTTTCAGACGCAACAGGAATTTTTGGGTTAGGTCAATCCGTTCACGAGATATGGGAGTTTGAAGCCAAGAAATGGTTGAGAAGACAACAAATTTTTCGCAAATCTGCTGCTCCAAACGCTTAACCAGAATGGCCTAGGAATAAATACGCATACCGTTGTAATCGGGCGAGATTCTACTTTCAAATGCAATAGGAATTTTTGGGTTAGGTCAATCCGTTCGCGAGATATGAGAGTTTGAAGCTAAGAAATGGTTGAGAAGACAACAAATTTTTCGCAAATCTGCTGCTCCAAACGCTTAACCAGAATGGCCTAGGGAATAAATACGCATACCGTTGTAATCGGGCGAGATTCTACTTTCAGATACAATAGGAATTTTCGGGTTCGGATAATCCGTTCGCGAGATATGGGACTTTGTAGCTAAGAAATGGTTGACAAGACAACAAATTTCTCGCACTTCTGCTGCTCCAATCGCTTAACCAGAATGCCCTAGGGGAAAAATACACGTACCGATGTAATCGGACGAGTTTCTACTTTCAGACGCAATAGGAATTTTTCGGTTAAGTCAATCCGTTCGCGAGATATGGGAGTTTGAAGCTAAGAAATGGTTTAGAAGACAACAAATTTTTCGCAATTCTGCTGCACCAAACGCTTAACCAGAATGGGCTAGGGAAAAAATACACATACCGTTGTAATCGGGCGAGTTTCTACTTTCAGAGGCAACAGGAATTTTTGGGTTAGGTCAATCCGTTCGCGAGATATGGGAGTTTGAAGCCAAGAAATGGTTGAGAAGGCAAAAAATTTTTCGCAATTCTGCTGCTCCAAACTCTTAACAAGAATGGCCTAGGGAAAAAAATACACATACCGTTGTAATCGGGCGAGTTTCTACATTCAGTTAAAATAGGAATTTTTGGGTTCGGTCAATCCGTTCGCGAGATATGGGACTTTGAAGCTAAGAAATGGTTGACAAGACAACAAATTTTTCGCACTTCTGCTGCTCCGCTTAACCAGAATGCCCTAGGGGAAAAATACACGTACCGTTTAAACCGGGCGAGTTTCTTCTTTCAGAAGCATAAGGAATTTTTGGGTTAGGTCAATCCGTTCGCGAGATATGGGAGTTTGAAGACAAGAAATGGTTGAGGAGGTAAAAAATTTGTCGCAATTCTGCTGCTCCAAACGCTTAACCAGAATGGTCTGGGGAAAAAATACACATACCGTTGTAATCGGGCGAGTTTCTACTTTCAGATGCAATAGGAATTTTTGGGTTAGGTCAATCCGTTCGTGAGATATGGGACTTTGAAGCTAAGAAATGGTTGAGAAGACAACAAATTTTTCGCAATTCTGCTGCTCCAAATGCTTAACCAGACTGGGGTAGGGAAAAATACACATACCGTTGTAATCGGGAGAGTTTCTACATTCAGTTAAAATAGGAATTTTTGGGTTCGGTCAATCCGTTCGCGAGATATGGGACTTTGAAGCTAAGAAATGGTTGACAAGACAACAAATTTTTCGCACTTCTGCTGCTCCGATCGCTTAACCAGAATGCCCTAGGGGAAAAATACACGTACCGTTGTAATCGGGCGAGTTTCTACTTTCAGACGCAATAGGAATTTTTCGGTTAAGTCAATCCGTTCGCGAGATATGGGACTTTGAAGCTAAGAAATGGTTGAGAACACAACAAATTTTTCGCAATTCTGCTGCTCCAAACGCTTAACCAGACTGGGGTAGGGATATATACACACACCGTTGTAATCGGGAGAGTTTCTACATTCAGTTAAAATAGGAATTTTTGGGTTCGGTCAATCCGTTCGCGAGATATGGGACTTTGAAGCTAAGAAATGGTTGACAAGACAACAAATTTTTCGCACTTCTGCTGCTCCGATCGCTTAACCAGAATGCCCTAGGGGAAAAATACACGTACCGCTGTAGTCGGGCGAGTGTCTACTTTCAGATGCAATAGGAATTTTTGGGTTAGGTCAATCCGTTCGCGAGATATGGGAGTTTGAAGCCAAGAAATGGTTGAGGAGGTAAAAAATTTGTCGCAATTCTGCTGCTCCAAACGCTTAACCAGAATGGTCTGGGGAAAAAATACACATACCGTTGTAATCGGGCGAGTTTCTACTTTCAGATGCAATAGGAATTTTTGGGTTAGGTCAATCCGTTCGTGAGATATGGGAGTTTGAAGCCAAGAAATGGTAGAGAAGGCAAAAAAATGTTCACAATTCTGCTGCTCCAAACGCTTTACCAGAATGGCCTAGGGAAAAAATACACATACCGTTGTAATCGGGCGAGGTTCTACTTTCAGATGCAATTGGAATTTTTGGGTTAGGTCAATCCGTTCGCGAGATATGGGAGTTTGAAGCCAAGAAATGGTTGAGAAGGCAAAAAATTTTTCGCAATTCTGCTGCTTCAAACGCTTAACCAGAATGGCCTAGGGAAAAAATACACATACCGTTGTAATCGGGCGAGTTTCTACTTTCAGTTACAATAGGAATTTTTGGGTCTGGTCAATCCGTTCGCGAGATATGGGACTTTGAAGCTAAGAAATGGTTGACAAGACAACAAATTTTTCGCACTTCTGCTGCTCCAATCGCTTAACCAGAATGGCCTAGGGGGAAAATACACATACCGTCGTAATCGGGCGAGTTTCTACTTTCAGATGCAATAGGAATTTTTGGGTTAGGTCAATCCGTTCGCGAGATATGGGAGTTTGAAGCTAAGAAATGGTTGAGAAGACAACAAATTTTTCGCAATTCTGCTACTCCAAACGCTTAACCAGAATGGCCTAGGGAAAAAATACGCACACCCTTGTAATCGGGCGAGTTTCTACTTTCAGACGCAGAAGGAATTTTTGGGTTTGGTCAATCCGTTCGCGAGATATGGGACTTTGAATCTAAGAAATGGTTGAGAAGACAACAAATTTTTCGCAATTCTGCTGCTCCAAACGCTTAACCAGAATGGGCTAGGGAAAAAATTCACATACCGTTGTAATTGGGCGAGTTCCTACTTTCAGACGCAACAGGAAGTTTTGGGTTAGGTCAATCCGTTCGCGAGATATGGGAGTTTGAAGCCAAGAAATGGTTTAGAAGACAACAAATTCTTCGCAATTCTGCTGCATCAAACGCTTAAGCCGAATGGGCTAGGGAAAAAATACACATACCGTTGTAATCGGGCGAGTTTCTACTTTCAGACGCAACAGGAATTTTTGGGTTAGGTCAATCCGTTCACGAGATATGGGAGTTTGAAGCCAAGAAATGGTTGAGAAGGCAAAAGATTTTTCGCAATTCTACTGCTCCAAACGCTTAACCAGAATGCCCTAGGGAAAAAATACACCTACCGTTGTAATCGGGCGAGTTTCTACTTTCAAATGCAATAGGAATTTTTGGGTTAAGTCAATCCGTTCGCGAGATATGGGAGTTTGAAGCTAAGAAATGGTTTGAAGACAACAAATTTTTCGCAATTCTGCTGCACCAAACGCTTAACCAGAATGGGCTAGGGAAAAAATACACATACCGTTGTAATCGGGCGAGTTTCTACATTCAGTTAAAATAGGAATTTTTGGGTTCGGTCAATCCGTTCGCGAGATATGGGACTTTGAAGCTAAGAAATGGTTGACAAGACAAAAAATTTTTCGCACTTCTGCTGCTCCAACCGCTTAACCAGAATGCCCTAGGGGAAAAATACACGTACCGTTGTAACCGGGCGAGTTTCTTCTTTCAGAAGCATAAGGAATTTTTGGGTTAGGTCAATCCGTTCGCGAGATATGGGAGTTTGAAGACAAGAAATGGTTGAGAAGGCAAAAAATTTTTCGCAATTTTGCTGCTCCAAACGCTTAACCAGAATGCCCTAGGGAAAAAATACACATACCGTTGTAATCGGGAGAGTTTCTACATTCAAATGCAATAGGAATTTTTGGGTTAGGTCAATCCGTTCGCGAGATATGAGAGTTTGAAGCTAAGAAATGGTTGAGAAGACAACAAATTTTTCGCAAATCTGCTGCTCCAAACGCTTAACCAGAATGGCCTAGGGAAAAAATACGCATACCGCTGTAATCGGGCGAGTTTCTACATTCAGTTAAAATAGGAATTTTTGGGTTCGGTCAATCCGTTCGCGAGATATGGGACATTGAAGCTAAGAAATGGTAGACAAGACAACAAATTTTTCGCAATTCTGCTGCTCCAAACGCTTAACCAGAATGGTCTGGGGAAAAAATACACATACCGTTGTAATCGGGCGAGTTTCTACTTTCAGATGCAATAGGAATTTTTGGGTTAGGTCAATCCGTTCGTGAGATATGGGACTTTGAAGCTAAGAAATGGTTGAGAAGACAACAAATTTTTCGCAATTCTGCTGCTCCAAACGCTTAACCAGACTGGGGTAGGGAAAAATACACATACCGTTGTAATCGGGAGAGTTTCTACATTCAGTTAAAATAGGAATTTTTGGGTTCGGTCAATCCGTTCGCGAGATATGGGACTTTGAAGCTAAGAAATGGTTGACAAGACAACAAATTTTTCGCACTTCTGCTGCTCCGATCGCTTAACCAGAATGCCCTAGGGGAAAAATACACGTACCGTTGTAATCGGGCGAGTTTCTACTTTCAGACGCAATAGGAATTTTTCGGTTAAGTCAATCCGTTCGCGAGATATGGGACTTTGAAGCTAAGAAATGGTTGAGAAGACAACAAATTTTTCGCAATTCTGCTGCTCCAAACGCTTAACCAGACTGGGGTAGGGAAAAATACACATACCGTTGTAATCGGGAGAGTTTCTACCTTCACAAGCAACAGGAATTTTTGGGTTTGGTCAATCCGTTCGCGAGATATGGGAGTTTGAAGCCAAGAAATGGTTGAGAAGGCATAAAATTTTTCGCAATTCTGCTGATCCAAACGCTTAACCAGAATGGCCTAGGGAAAAAATACACATACCGCTGTAGTCGGGCGAGTGTCTACTTTCAGATGCAATAGGAATTTTTGGGTTAGGTCAATCCGTTCGCGAGATATGGGAGTTTGAAGCCAAGAAATGGTTGAGGAGGTAAAAAATTTGTCGCAATTCTGCTGCTCCAAACGCTTAACCAGAATGGTCTGGGGAAAAAATACACATACCGTTGTAATCGGGCGAGTTTCTACTTTCAGATGCAATAGGAATTTTTGGGTTAGGTCAATCCGTTCGTGAGATATGGGAGTTTGAAGCCAAGAAATGGTAGAGAAGGCAAAAAATTGTTCACAATTCTGCTGCTCCAAACGCTTTACCAGAATGGCCTAGGGAAAAAATACACATACCGTTGTAATCGGGCGAGGTTCTACTTTCAGATGCAATTGGAATTTTTGGGTTAGGTCAATCCGTTCGCGAGATATGGGAGTTTGAAGCCAAGAAATGGTTGAGAAGGCAAAAAATTTTTCGCAATTCTGCTGCTTCAAACGCTTAACCAGAATGGCCTAGGGAAAAAATACACATACCGTTGTAATCGGGCGAGTTTCTACTTTCAGTTACAATAGGAATTTTTGGGTCTGGTCAATCCGTTCGCGAGATATGGGACTTTGAAGCTAAGAAATGGTTGACAAGACAACAAATTTTTCGCACTTCTGCTGCACCAAACGCTTAACCAGAATGCCCTAGGGGAAAAATACACGTACCGTTGTAACCGGGCGAGTTTCTTCTTTCAGATGCATAAGGAATTTTTGGGTTAGGTCAATCCGTTCGCGAGATATGGGAGTTTGAAGACAAGAAATGGTTGAGAAGGCAAAAAATTTTTCGCAATTTTGCTGCTCCAAACTCTTAACCAGAATGGCCTAGGCAAAAAATACACATACCGTTGTAATCGGGCGAGTTTCTACATTCAGTTAAAATAGGAATTTTTGGGTTCGGTCAATCCGTTCGCGAGATACGGGACTTTGAAGCTAAGAAATGGTTGACAAGACAACAAATTTTTCGCACTTCTGCTGCTCCAATCGCTTAACCAGAATGCCCTAGGGGAAAAATACACGTACCGTTGTAATCGGGCGAGTTTCTAATTTCCGACGCAATAGGAATTTTTCGGTTAAGTCAATCCGTTCGCGAGATATGGGACTTTGAAGCTAAGAAATGGTTGAGAAGACAACAAATTTTTCGCAATTCTGCTGCTCCAATCGCTTAAACAGAATGGCCTAGGGGAAAAATACACATACCGCCGTAATCGGGCGAGTTTCTACTTTCAGATGCAATAGGAATTTTTGGGTTAGGTCAATCCGTTCGCGAGATATGGGAGTTTGAAGCTAAGAAATGGTTGAGAAGACAACAAATTTTTCGCAATTCTGCTGCTCCAAACGCTTAACCAGAATGGCCTAGGGAAAAAATACGCACACCCTTGTAATCGGGCGAGTTTCTACTTTCAGACGCAGAAGGAATTTTTGGGTTTGGTCAATCCGTTCGCGAGATATGGGACTTTGAATCTAAGAAATGGCTGAGAAGACAACAAATTTTTCGCAATTCTGCTGCTCCAAACGCTTAACCAGAATGGGCTAGGGAAAAAATTCACATACCGTTGTAATCGGGAGAGTTTCTACCTTCACAAGCAACAGGAATTTTTGGGTTTGGTCAATCCGTTCGCGATATATGGGAGTTTGAAGCCAAGAAATGGTTGAGAAGGCATAAAATTTTTCGCAATTCTGCTGATCCAAACGCTTAACCAGAATGGCCTAGGGAAAAAATACACATACCGCTGTAGTCGGGCGAGTGTCTACTTTCAGATGCAATAGGAATTTTTGGGTTAGGTCAATCCGTTCGCGAGATATGGGAGTTTGAAGCCAAGAAATGGTTGAGGAGGCAAAAAATTTGTCGCAATTCTGCTGCTCCAAACGCTTAACCAGAATGGTCTAGGGAAAAAATACACATACCGTTGTAATCGGGCGAGTTTCTACTTTCAGATGCAATAGGAATTTTTGGGTTAGGTCAATCCGTTCGCGAGATATGAGAGTTTGAAGCTAAGAAATGGTTGAGAAGACAACAAATTTTTCGCAAATCTGCTGCTCCAAACGCTTAACCAGAATGGCTTAGGGAAAAAATACACATACCGTTGTAATCGGGCGAGATTCTACTTTCAGTTACAATAGGAATTTTTGGGTCTGGTCAATCCGTTCGCGAGATATGGGACTTTGAAGCTAAGAAATGGTTGACAAGACAACAAATTTTTCGCACTTCTGCTGCTCCAATCGCTTAACCAGAATGGCCTAGGGGAAAAATACACATACCGTCGTAATCGGGCGAGTTTCTACTTTCAGATGCAATAGGAATTTTTGGGTTAGGTCAATCCGTTCGCGAGATATGGGAGTTTGAAGCTAAGAAATGGTTGAGAAGACAACAAATTTTTCGCAATTCTGCTGCTCCAAACGCTTAACCAGAATGGCCTAGGGAAAAAATACGGACACCCTTGTAATCGGGCGAGTTTCTACTTTCAGACGCAGAAGGAATTTTTGGGTTTGGTCTATCCGTTCGCGAGATATGGGACTTTGAATCTAAGAAATGGTTGAGAAGACAACAAATTTTTCGCAATTCTGCTGCTCCAAACGCTTAACCAGAATGGGCTAGGGAAAAAATTCACATACCGTTGTAATTGGGCGAGTTTCTACTTTCAGACGCAACAGGAATTTTTGGGTTAGGACAATCCGTTCGCGAGATATGGGAGTTTGAAGCCAAGAAATGGTTTAGAAGACAACAAATTCTTCGCAATTCTGCTGCACCAAACGCTTAAGTCGAATGGGCTAGGGAAAAAATACACATACCGTTGTAATCGGGCGAGTTTCTACTTTCAGACGCAACAGGAATTTTTGGGTTAGGTCAATCCGTTCACGAGATATGGGAGTTTGAAGCCAAGAAATGGTTGAGAAGGCAAAAGATTTTTCGCAATTCTACTGCTCCAAACGCTTAACCAGAATGCCCCAGGGAAAAAATACACCTACCGTTGTAATCGGGCGAGTTTCTACTTTCAAATGCAATAGGAATTTTTGGGTTAGGTCAATCCGTTCGCGAGATATGAGAGTTTGAAGCTAAGAAATGGTTGAGAAGACAACAAATTTTTCGCAAATCTGCTGCTCCAAACGCTTAACCAGAATGGCCTAGGGAATAAATACGCATACCGTTGTAATCGGGCGAGATTCTGCTTTCAGATACAATAGGAATTTTCGGGTTCGGATAATCCGTTCGCGAGATATGGGACTTTGTAGCTAAGAAATGGTTGACAAGACAACAAATTTCTCGCACTTCTGCTGCTCCAATCGCTTAACCAGAATGCCCTAGGGGAAAAATACACGTACCGATGTAATCGGACGAGTTTCTACTTTCAGACGCAATAGGAATTTTTCGGTTAAGTCAATCCGTTCGCGAGATATGGGAGTTTGAAGCTAAGAAATGGTTTAGAAGACAACAAATTTTTCGCAATTCTGCTGCACCAAACGCTTAACCAGAATGGGCTAGGGAAAAAATACACATACCGTTGTAATCGGGCGAGTTTCTACTTTCAGACGCAACAGGAATTTTTGGGTTAGGTCAATCCGTTCGCGAGATATGGGAGTTTGAAGCCAAGAAATGGTTGAGAAGGCAAAAAATTTTTCGCAATTCTGCTGCTCCAAACTCTTAACAAGAATGGCCTAGGGAAAAAATACACATACCGTTGTAATCGGGCGAGTTTCTACATTCAGTTAAAATAGGAATTTTTGGGTTCGGTCAATCCGTTCGCGAGATATGGGACTTTGAAGCTAAGAAATGGTTGACAAGACAACAAATTTTTCGCACTTCTGCTGCTCCAACCGCTTAACCAGAATGCCCTAGGGGAAAAATACACGTACCGTTGTAATCGGGAGAGTTTCTACCTTCACAGCAACAGGAATTTTTGGGTTTGGTCAATCCGTTCGCGAGATATGGGAGTTTGAAGCCAAGAAATGGTTGAGAAGGCATAAAATTTTTCGCAATTCTGCTGATCCAAACGCTTAACCAGAATGGCCTAGGGAAAAAATACACATACCGCTGTAGTCGGGCGAGTGTCTACTTTCAGATGCAATAGGAATTTTTGGGTTAGGTCAATCCGTTCGCGAGATATGGGAGTTTGAAGCCAAGAAATGGTTGAGGAGGTAAAAAATTTGTCGCAATTCTGCTGCTCCAAACGCTTAACCAGAATGGTCTGGGGAAAAAATACACATACCGTTGTAATCGGGCGAGTTTCTACTTTCAGATGCAATAGGAATTTTTGGGTTAGGTCAATCCGTTCGTGAGATATGGGAGTTTGAAGCCAAGAAATGGTAGAGAAGACAACAAATTTTTCGCACTTCTGCTGCTCCAACCGCTTAACCAGAATGCCCTAGGGGAAAAATACACGTACCGTTGTAACCGGGCGAGTTTCTTCTTTCAGATGCATAAGGAATTTTTGGGTTAGGTCAATCCGTTCGCGAGATATGGGAGTTTGAAGACAAGAAATGGTTGAGAAGGCAAAAAATTTTTCGCAATTTTGCTGCTCCAAACTCTTACCCAGAATGGCCTAGGCAAAAAATACACATACCGTTGTAATCGGGCGAGTTTCTACTTTCAGACGCAACAGGAATTTTTGGGTTAGGTCAATCCGTTCGCGAGATATGGGAGTTTGAAGCTAAGAAATGGTTGAGAAGACAACAAATTTTTCGCAATTCTGCTGCTCCAAACGCTTAACCAGAATGGGCTAGGGAAAAAATACACATACCGTTGTAATCGGGCGAGTTTCTACTTTCAGACGCAACAGGAATTTTTGGGTTAGGTCAATCCGTTCACGAGATATGGGAGTTTGAAGCCAAGAAATGGTTGAGAAGGCAAAAGATTTTTCGCAATTCTACTTCTCCAAACGCTTAACCAGAATGCCCTAGGGAAAAAATACACCTACCGTTGTAATCGGGGGAGTTTCTACTTTCAAATGCAATAGGAATTTTTGGGTTAAGTCAATCCGTTCGCGAGATATGGGAGTTTGAAGCTAAGAAATGGTTTGAAGACAACAAATTTTTCGCAATTCTGCTGCACCAAACGCTTAACCAGAATGGGCTAGGGAAAAAATACACATACCGTTGTAATCGGGCGAGTTTCTACATTCAGTTAAAATAGGAATTTTTGTGTTCGGTCAATCCGTTCGCGAGATATGGGACTTTGAAGCTAAGAAATGGTTGACAAGACAAAAAGTTTTTCGCACTTCTGCTGCTCCAACCGCTTATCCAGAATGCCCTAGGGGAAAAATACACGTACCGTTGTAACCGGCCGAGTTTCTTCTTTCAGAAGCATAAGGAATTTTTGGGTTAGGTCAATCCGTTCGCGAGATATGGGAGTTTGAAGACAAGAAATGGTTGAGAAGGCAAAAAATTTTTCGCAATTTTGCTGCTCCAAACGCTTAACCAGAATGCCCTAGGGAAAAAATACACATACCGTTGTAATCGGGAGAGTTTCTACATTCAAATGCAATAGGAATTTTTGGGTTAGGTCAATCCGTTCGCGAGATATGAGAGTTTGAAGCTAAAAAATGGTTGAGAAGACAACAAATTTTTCGCAAATCTGCTGCTCCAAACGCTTAACCAGAATGGCCTAGGGAAAAAATACGCATACCGTTGTAATCGGGCGAGTTTCTACATTCAGTTAAAATAGGAATTTTTGGGTTCGGTCAATCCGTTCGCGAGATATGGGACATTGAAGCTAAGAAATGGTTGAGAAGGCAAAAAATTTTTCGCAATTTTGCTTCTCCAAACTCTTAACCAGAATGGCCTAGGGAAAAAATACACATACCGTTGTAATCGGGCGAGTTTCTACATTCAAATGCAATAGGAATTTTTGGGTTAGGTCAATCCGTTCGCGAGATATGGGAGTTTGAAGCCAAGAAATGGTTGAGAAGGCAAAAAATTTTTCGCAATTCTGCTGATCCAAACGCTTAACCAGAATGGCCTAGGGAAAAAATACACATACCGCTGTAGTCGGGCGAGTGTCTACTTTCAGATGCAATAGGAATTTTTGGGTTAGGTCAATCCGTTCGCGAGATATGGGAGTTTGAAGCCAAGAAATGGTTGAGGAGGCAAAAAATTTGTCGCAATTCTGCTGCTCCAAACGCTTAACCAGAATGGTCTAGGGAAAAAATACACATACCGTTGTAATCGGGCGAGTTTCTACTTTCAGATGCAATAGGAATTTTTGGGTTAGGTCAATCCGTTCGTGAGATATGGGAGTTTGAAGCCAAGAAATGGTAGAGAAGGCAAAAAATTGTTCACAATTCTGCTGCTCCAAACGCTTAACCAGAATGGCTTAGGGAAAAAATACACATACCGTTGTAATCGGGCGAGGTTCTACTTTCAGATGCAATAGGAATTTTTGGGTTAGGTCAATCCGTTCGCGAGATATGGGAGTTTGAAGCTAAGAAATGTTTGACAAGACAACAAATTTTTCGCAAATCTGCTGCTCCAAACGCTTAACCAGAATGGCCTAGGGAAAAAATACACATACCGTTGTAATCGGGCGAATTTCTACATTCAGATGCATAAG
Organism: Ptiloglossa arizonensis; assembly: GCF_051014685.1. Taxonomy (NCBI): domain Eukaryota; kingdom Metazoa; phylum Arthropoda; class Insecta; order Hymenoptera; family Colletidae; genus Ptiloglossa; species Ptiloglossa arizonensis. The sequence goes on from NW_027479561.1 coordinate 15,553, forward strand.
GAATTGTTGGGTTAGGTCAATCCGTTCGCGAGATATGGGAGTTTGAAGACAAGAAATGGTTGAGAAGGCATAAAATTTTTCGCAATTCTGCTGCTCCAAACGCTTAACCAGACTGGGGTAGGGAAAAATACACATACCGCTGTAGTCGGGCGAGTGTCTACTTTTAGATGCAATAGGAATTTTTGGGTTAGGTCAATCCGTTCGCGAGATATGGGAGTTTGAAGCCAAGAAATGGTTGAGGAGGCAAAAAATTTGTCGCAATTCTGCTGCTCCAAACGCTTAACCAGAATGGTCTAGGGAAAAAATACACATACCGTTGTAATCGGGCGAGTTTCTACTTTCAGATGCAATAGGAATTTTTGGGTTAGGTCAATCCGTTCGTGAGATATGGGAGTTTGAAGCCAAGAAATGGTAGAGAAGGCAAAAAATTGTTCACAATTCTGCTGCTCCAAACGCTTAACCAGAATGGCTTAGGGAAAAAATACACATACCGTTGTAATCGGGCGAGTTTCTACTTTCAGATGCAATAGGAATTTTTGGGTTAGGTCAATCCGTTCGCGAGATATGGGAGTTTGAAGCTAAGAAATGGTTGAGAAGACAACAAATTCTTCGCAATTCTGCTGCACCAAACGCTTAAGCCGAATGGGCTAGGGAAAAAATACACATACCGTTGTAATCGGGCGAGTTTCTACATTCAGACGCAACAGGAATTTTTGGGTTAGGTCAATCCGTTCACGAGATATGGGAGTTTGAAGCCAAGAAATGGTTGAGAAGGCAAAAGATTTTTCGCAATTCTACTGCTCCAAACGCTTAACCAGAATGCCCCAGGGAAAAAATACACCTACCGTTGTAATCGGGCGAGTTTCTACTTTCAAATGCAATAGGAATTTTTGGGTTAGGTCAATCCGTTCGCGAGATATGAGAGTTTGAAGCTAAGAAATGGTTGAGAAGACAACAAATTTTTCGCAAATCTGCTGCTCCAAACGCTTAACCAGAATGGCCTAGGGAATAAATACGCATACCGTTGTAATCGGGCGAGATTCTACTTTCAGATACAATAGGAATTTTCGGGTTCGGATAATCCGTTCGCGAGGTATGGGACTTTGTAGCTAAGAAATGGTTGACAAGACAACAAATTTCTCGCACTTCTGCTGCTCCAATCGCTTAAGCAGAATTCCCTAGGGGAAAAATACACGTACCGTTGTAATCGGGCGAGTTTCTTCTTTCAGATGCATAAGGAATTTTTGGGTTAGGTCAATCCGTTGGCGAGATACGGGAGTTTGAAGACAAGAAATGGTTGAGAAGGCAAAAAATTTTTCGCAATTTTGCTGCTCCAAACGCTTAACCAGAATGCCCTAGGGAAAAAATACACATACCGTTGTAATCGGGAGAGTTTCTACATTCAAATGCAATAGGAATTTTTGGGTTAGGTCAATCCGTTCGCGAGATATGAGAGTTTGAAGCTAAGAAATGGTTGAGAAGACAACAAATTTTTCGCAAATCTGCTGCTCCAAACGCTTAACCAGAATGGCCTAGGGAAAAAATACACATACCGTTGTAATCGGGCGAGTTTCTACATTCAAATGCAATAGGAATTTTTGGGTTAGGTCAATCCGTTCGCGAGATATGGGAGTTTGAAGCCAAGAAATGGTTGAGAAGGCAAAAAATTTTTCGCAATTTTGCTTCTCCAAACTCTTAACCAGAATGGCCTAGGGAAAAAATACACATACCGTTGTAATCGGGCGAGTTTCTACATTCAAATGCAATAGGAATTTTTGGGTTAGGTCAATCCGTTCGCGAGATATGGGAGTTTGAAGCCAAGAAATGGTTGAGGAGGCAAAAAATTTGTCGCAATTCTGCTGCTCCAAACGCTTAACCAGAATGGTCTAGGGAAAAAATACACATACCGTTGTAATCGGGCGAGTTTCTACTTTCAGATGCAATAGGAATTTTTGGGTTAGGTCAATCCGTTCGTGAGATATGGGAGTTTGAAGCCAAGAAATGGTAGAGAAGGCAAAAAATTGTTCACAATTCTGCTGCTCCAAACGCTTAACCAGAATGGCTTAGGGAAAAAATACACATACCGTTGTAATCGGGCGAGGTTCTACTTTCAGTTACAATAGGAATTTTTGGGTCTGGTCAATCCGTTCGCGAGATGTGGGACTTTGAAGCTAAGAAATGGTTGACAAGACAACAAATTTTTCGCACTTCTGCTGCTCCAATCGCTTAAACAGAATGGTCTAGGGGAAAAATACACATACCGTCGTAATCGGGCGAGTTTCTACTTTCAGATGCAATAGGAATTTTTGGGTTAGGTCAATCCGTTCGCGAGATATGGGAGTTTGAAGCTAAGAAATGGTTGACAAGACAACAAATTTTTCGCACTTCTGCTGCTCCAAACGCTTAACCAGAATGCCCTAGGGAAAAAATACACATACCGTTGTAATCGGGAGAGTTTCTACATTCAAATGCAATAGGAATTTTTGGGTTAGGTCAATCCGTTCGCGAGATATGAGAGTTTGAAGCTAAGAAATGTTTGAGAAGACAACAAATTTTTCGCAAATCTGCTGCTCCAAACGCTTAACCAGAATGGCCTAGGGAAAAAATACACATACCGTTGTAATCGGGCGAATTTCTACATTCAGATGCATAAGGAATTGTTGGGTTAGGTCAATCCGTTCGCGAGATATGGGAGTTTGAAGACAAGAAATGGCTGAGAAGGCATAAAATTTTTCGCAATTCTGCTGCTCCAAACGCTTAACCAGACTGGGGTAGGGAAAAATACACATACCGCTGTAGTCGGGCGAGTGTCTACTTTCAGATGCAATAGGAATTTTTGGGTTAGGTCAATCCGTTCGCGAGATATGGGAGTTTGAAGCCAAGAAATGGTTGAGGAGGCAAAAAATTTGTCGCAATTCTGCTGCTCCAAACGCTTAACCAGAATGGTCTAGGGAAAAAATACACATACCGTTGTAATCGGGCGAGTTTCTACTTTCAGATGCAATAGGAATTTTTGGGTTAGGTCAATCCGTTCGTGAGATATGGGAGTTTGAAGCCAAGAAATGGTAGAGAAGGCAAAAAATTGTTCACAATTCTGCTGCTCCAAACGCTTAACCAGAATGGCTTAGGGAAAAAATACACATACCGTTGTAATCGGGCGAGTTTCTACTTTCAGATGCAATAGGAATTTTTGGGTTAGGTCAATCCGTTCGCGAGATATGGGAGTTTGAAGCTAAGAAATGGTTGAGAAGACAACAAATTCTTCGCAATTCTGCTGCACCAAACGCTTAAGCCGAATGGGCTAGGGAAAAAATACACATACCGTTGTAATCGGGCGAGTTTCTACATTCAGACGCAACAGGAATTTTTGGGTTAGGTCAATCCGTTCACGAGATATGGGAGTTTGAAGCCAAGAAATGGTTGAGAAGGCAAAAGATTTTTCGCAATTCTACTGCTCCAAACGCTTAACCAGAATGCCCCAGGGAAAAAATACACCTACCGTTGTAATCGGGCGAGTTTCTACTTTCAATTGCAATAGGAATTTTTGGGTTAGGTCAATCCGTTCGCGAGATATGAGAGTTTGAAGCTAAGAAATGGTTGAGAAGACAACAAATTTTTCGCAAATCTGCTGCTCCAAACGCTTAACCAGAATGGCCTAGGGAATAAATACGCATACCGTTGTAATCGGGCGAGATTCTACTTTCAGATACAATAGGAATTTTCGGGTTCGGATAATCCGTTCGCGAGATATGGGACTTTGTAGCTAAGAAATGGTTGACAAGACAACAAATTTCTCGCAATTCTGCTGCTCCAATCGCTTAAGCAGAATTCCCTAGGGGAAAAATACACGTACCGTTGTAATCGGGCGAGTTTCTTCTTTCAGATGCATAAGGAATTTTTGGGTTAGGTCAATCCGTTGGCGAGATACGGGAGTTTGAAGAGAAGAAATGGTTGAGAAGGCAAAAAATTTTTCGCAATTTTGCTGCTCCAAACGCTTAACCAGAATGCCCTAGGGAAAAAATACACATACCGTTGTAATCGGGAGAGTTTCTACATTCAAATGCAATAGGAATTTTTGGGTTAGGTCAATCCGTTCGCGAGATATGAGAGTTTGAAGCTAAGAAATGGTTGAGAAGACAACAAATTTTTCGCAAATCTGCTGCTCCAAACGCTTAACCAGAATGGCCTAGGGAAAAAATACACATACCGTTGTAATCGGGCGAGTTTCTACTTTCAGATGCAATAGGAATTTTTGGGTTAGGTCAATCCGTTCGCGAGATATGGGAGTTTGAAGACAAGAAATGGTTGAGAAGGCATAAAATTTTTCGCAATTCTGCTGCTCCAAACGCTTAACCAGACTGGGGTAGGGAAAAATACACATACCGCTGTAGTCGGGCGAGTGTCTACTTTCAGATGCAATAGGAATTTTTGGGTTAGGTCAATCCGTTCGCGAGATATGGGAGTTTGAAGCCAAGAAATGGTTGAGGAGGCAAAAAATTTGTCGCAATTCTGCTGCTCCAAACGCTTAACCAGAATGGTCTAGGGAAAAAATACACATACCGTTGTAATCGGGCGAGTTTCTACTTTCAGATGCAATAGGAATTTTTGGGTTAGGTCAATCCGTTCGTGAGATATGGGAGTTTGAAGCCAAGAAATGGTAGAGAAGGCAAAAAATTGTTCACAATTCTGCTGCTCCAAACGCTTAACCAGAATGGCTTAGGGAAAAAATACACATACCGTTGTAATCGGGCGAGTTTCTACTTTCAGATGCAATAGGAATTTTTGGGTTAGGTCAATCCGTTCGCGAGATATGGGAGTTTGAAGCTAAGAAATGGTTGAGAAGACAACAAATTCTTCGCAATTCTGCTGCACCAAACGCTTAAGCCGAATGGGCTAGGGAAAAAAATACACATGCCGTTGTAATCGGGCGAGTTTCTACATTCAGACGCAACAGGAATTTTTGGGTTAGGTCAATCCGTTCACGAGATATGGGAGTTTGAAGCCAAGAAATGGTTGAGAAGGCAAAAGATTTTTCGCAATTCTACTGCTCCAAACGCTTAACCAGAATGCCCCAGGGAAAAAATACACCTACGTTGTAATCGGGCGAGTTTCTACTTTCAAATGCAATAGGAATTTTTGGGTTAGGTCAATCCGTTCGCGAGATATGAGAGTTTGAAGCTAAGAAATGGTTGAGAAGACAACAATTTTTCGCAAATCTGCTGCTCCAAACGCTTAACCAGAATGGCCTAGGGAATAAATACGCATACCGTTGTAATCGGGCGAGATTCTACTTTCAGATACAATAGGAATTTTCGGGTTCGGATAATCCGTTCGCGAGATATGGGACTTTGTAGCTAAGAAATGGTTGACAAGACAACAAATTTCTCGCAATTCTGCTGCTCCAATCGCTTAAGCAGAATTCCCTAGGGGAAAAATACACGTACCGTTGTAATCGGGCGAGTTTCTTCTTTCAGATGCATAAGGAATTTTTGGGTTAGGTCAATCCGTTGGCGAGATACGGGAGTTTGAAGAGAAGAAATGGTTGAGAAGGCAAAAAATTTTTCGCAATTTTGCTGCTCCAAACGCTTAACCAGAATGCCCTAGGGAAAAAATACACATACCGTTGTAATCGGGAGAGTTTCTACATTCAAATGCAATAGGAATTTTTGGGTTAGGTCAATCCGTTCGCGAGATATGAGAGTTTGAAGCTAAGAAATGGTTGAGAAGACAACAAATTTTTCGCAAATCTGCTGCTCCAAACGCTTAACCAGAATGGCCTAGGGAAAAAATACACATACCGTTGTAATCGGGCGAGTTTCTACTTTCAGATGCAATAGGAATTTTTGGGTTAGGTCAATCCGTTCGCGAGATATGGGAGTTTGAAGACAAGAAATGGTTGAGAAGGCATAAAATTTTTCGCAATTCTGCTGCTCCAAACGCTTAACCAGACTGGGGTAGGGAAAAATACACATACCGCTGTAGTCGGGCGAGTGTCTACTTTCAGATGCAATAGGAATTTTTGGGTTAGGTCAATCCGTTCGCGAGATATGGGAGTTTGAAGCCAAGAAATGGTTGAGGAGGCAAAAAATTTGTCGCAATTCTGCTGCTCCAAACGCTTAACCAGAATGGTCTAGGGAAAAAATACACATACCGTTGTAATCGGGCGAGTTTCTACTTTCAGATGCAATAGGAATTTTTGGGTTAGGTCAATCCGTTCGTGAGATATGGGAGTTTGAAGCCAAGAAATGGTAGAGAAGGCAAAAAATTGTTCACAATTCTGCTGCTCCAAACGCTTAACCAGAATGGCTTAGGGAAAAAATACACATACCGTTGTAATCGGGCGAGTTTCTACTTTCAGATGCAATGGGAATTTTTGGGTTAGGTCAATCCGTTCGCGAGATATGGGAGTTTGAAGCTAAGAAATGGTTGAGAAGACAACAAATTCTTCGCAATTCTGCTGCACCAAACGCTTAAGCCGAATGGGCTAGGGAAAAAATACACATGCCGTTGTAATCGGGCGAGTTTCTACATTCAGACGCAACAGGAATTTTTGGGTTAGGTCAATCCGTTCACGAGATATGGGAGTTTGAAGCCAAGAAATGGTTGAGAAGGCAAAAGATTTTTCGCAATTCTACTGCTCCAAACGCTTAACCAGAATGCCCCAGGGAAAAAATACACCTACCGTTGTAATCGGGCGAGTTTCTACTTTCAAATGCAATAGGAATTTTTGGGTTAGGTCAATCCGTTCGCGAGATATGAGAGTTTGAAGCTAAGAAATGGTTGAGAAGACAACAAATTTTTCGCAAATCTGCTGCTCCAAACGCTTAACCAGAATGGCCTAGGGAATAAATACGCATACCGTTGTAATCGGGCGAGATTCTACTTTCAGATACAATAGGAATTTTCGGGTTCGGATAATCCGTTCGCGAGATATGGGACTTTGTAGCTAAGAAATGGTTGACAAGACAACAAATTTCTCGCACTTCTGCTGCTCCAATCGCTTAAGCAGAATTCCCTAGGGGAAAAATACACGTACCGTTTTTTTTTTTTGTTTTTTTTTTTTTTTAACGTGGGGGAAATCTTCGAAAGACCCCCCCGCCGCCTGGGGAGGGGCGGGGGGAGTGTGGGATTCCCCGCGCCCGGAAGGAAACCCATCGGGCGCGGGACCTACCCACTAAAACCCACCACGGTGGCCATCCTCGCACTATGCAGGGGGAGCACCTGGGACCGAAGACATCATAACATCAGGTGCTCCCCCGTGCAGGGCTCTCGCGCCCGTGTCCTCCCGTTCCAGGGAAGGGAGGGGGTACTTCACCCTCCCTTCCCTGTTTTCTCCTCGGCGCTCTGGCGCCCGACGTCGGAGCAGGGCCACACTGCTCCGACGTCCCACTCCCGGGGGCCGCCCGAGGGCGGCCGCGAGTCCCACACTCGCGACCGCCCACGGCCCCCATAGCCGCGCCGGAGGCACGGCCCTGGGAACGTGCCGTCGGCGCGGCCGCACCCCGGCTCGTACGCTCCCGAGGGCGGCTCTGGCCTCTCCGCCCTCGAGAGCGTCGCCGTCCCTTACTCTACCCACCCTTTAGACGACGGGCGGTGGCACGAGCCTCAAGGGCTACGCACCACCGCCCGCCGCTCTCAGGGTGGCCTCCCCGGCCCTTCCGGAGGCCCACCCGCCCCCGGCCTCGGACGGGGCCTCGCTCGCGGTCGCCCGCTCTCGCGAATGCGGCTCGCGGCCTCCTTCTGCGAGATTACCTCCTCGCAGAAGGAGACCACGGCCCGCCACTTCGTCTCGCTGCCGAGCATGGCCTGTACCACGCCCGGCAGCGATAGGTCCGCCCCAATCACAGCCGTGAGGACACGGCGCTCCACCCCCCAGGCCGGACACACCTCGAGGGTGTGTTGCGCCGTGTCCTCGTCCGCTGGACAGTGCCAGCAGCGCGCCGCCTCTTCCACACCGATCCGGCACAGGTACTGTCCGAAGCATCCGTGCCCGGACAGCACCTGCACCAACCGGTAGGTGAGTGAGCCGAAGCGCCTACCCAGCCACTCAAACAGGACCGGCCGGATAGCCCGGACAGTCCTCTGGCCGAACAACGGCTCGGCCAGCCGCTGCTGCCAAAGCTGCAGCATGGACTCCCGGGCCTGGCGCCTGAGGGCCTCCACCTCGCATCCCGCCAGGACCACCCCATCCTCGCGGGCGCGCATGCGGCCCTCGTAGAAAGCCGCATGCGCGCCCGCGATCAAGTCCGCCGGGGGTAGCCCTGACAGGACGCTCGCCGCCTCATACGAAACGGTCCGGTACCCCCGGGCGATCCGCAATGCAAGCCGCCTTTGAACCCGGCGCAGCAATACCTTGCTGCGCCGGGAGGCGGCCAGGTCGCCCGCCCAAACGGGGGCCCCGTATAGGGCCACCGAGTGGACCATTCCCGCGTAGAGGCGGCGAACCCGGTCACTCGGGCCCCGCAGGTTGGGGAGGATACGGCCCAAAGCGCCAACTATCCTCTCCAACCGCGGGGCCAGGGCCCGGAAATGACCCTCGAAGCGCCAGTGGCTGTCGAGGTGAAGTCCCAGATATTTCATCTGAGACCTCACCTCGACGTCTGTCTCACCCACCCGGATCAGGGGGGGAGGCGGCTCTCCCCGGGGTCTATACATCCCGAGTACCTCGGTTTTGTGGAGAGCCACCTCCAAACCGATCCCCCTGATCCGGGAGACGACGCGCCGGGCACCGTCCTCGGCGGCCCGAACAGCCCCCCTCCAGTCCCCCCCGACGGCCAACAACAAGGTGTCGTCCGCGTAGCACGTCAGACTGACGCCGTCGGGGAGGTCTTCGGCCCGCAGGACGGTGTCATACCCGAGGCTCCACAGCAGGGGTCCTAACACCGACCCCTGCGGAACCCCGGAGTACACCGCTCTCCTCTCCGTCCCGCACCGGCCCGGATACTCGATCCACCTGTCGCGGAGGTAGTCCTCGACGACTGCCCTAAGGTAGGCGGGGACTCGATGTTCCTCAAGCCCCCGCCTAATCGCCTCCCAGGGTAGGGTGTTAAACGCATTGGCGATGTCCAAGGACACCGCCAATGCCACCCCACCCCGGGAGACCGCCGAGGCCGAGAGGGACCGGACGCGTCGAATCGCGTCGATCGTCGACCGGCCCTCCCGGAACCCGAACTGGCACTCCGCCAGCCCGGGCCCACCCCGCGACAGGTGCCCGACGATGCGGGCCGCCACGACTCTTTCCAGGAGCTTGCCCACATCGTCGAGCAGGCAAATCGGCCGGTACGCGGACGGAGAGTCCGCGGGCCTACCCTCTTTCCGGAGGAGGACCATTCGGGCCACCTTCCATGCGGAGGGGAATCGCCCGGCCTCCAGGCAGCGGTCGAATAGCTCCCGGAGGCCGTCACCCAGGACGTCCGCGGCCAAGACCAAGACTCGGCCGGGCACTCCCGAAGGACCCGGGGCAGTATCCTTCGCCCCGAGTCTTCGGATGGCCGCGGCTAGCTCCCCAGCCGAGACCCCCAGCTCCGCGGACCAGGTAGTCGGGTCCGCAGAGGGACGTGGCCCGCTCTCCCCCACGATCGGGAAGAGCGTGTCGACCACGTCCCTCAAGAGCTGGGGGTCGAGACCCTCGGTGATCGGGGGCGCCCATGGCCGGAGCTTATTCAGAACTATCCGGTATGGGCGCCCCCATGGATCCCGCTCGAGGGTCTCGAGGAGCTCCTTCCAGCTCTGGGCCTTGGCCCGTTTGATGGCGACCTGCAGAGCCCTCTTTCCCGCGCGATACGACTCGTACAGTTCCGCCGCCCTAGCCCGCGCGCCGTCGTCGCCGTTCCGTCCGGCCCGACGACGCGCGCGGGTGCACTGGCGTCGGGCCCGGACGCATGCTGTCCGCAATTCCCCGATTTCGCCCGACCACCAGTACACCGCCCGACGAGGAGACCGCGGCCCGGCCCGGGGCATCGCCGCGTCGCAAATGCGCGCGACGGCGCTCCCGAGCCGAGCCACGGCCTCCTCCAGGTCGGGCAGCCTGGTCTCCCGTCGAGGCCAGGTTTCGGCCAGAGCGGCTGCCACCAGGACGTCCTTGTCAAGGCGCCGAAGCGCCCATCTGCGTGGTGGTGGTGGGGCGCTACCCGCTCCCGGGCGAAGGCGTCGGTGCGGGGCCGCGGCGGCCTCGGGGGAGGTCAAGACCACGCGGATATACCGGTGGTCCGATAATGTCTCCTCCCCCACCACCACGTCCCACCCGGACACCATACGCGCGGCGCCGGGGGATCCAAACGTCAAATCCACTATGGACCCTCCCCCGCGCCGCACGCACGTCAGCTCCGACCCCCGGTTAATCAACCGGAGGTCGAAGCCCGCCGCCCAGTTGCCCAGAGTCTCGCCCCTCCGATTGGTCCTGGGGGACCCCCATGCCACAGACCAGGCATTGAAGTCCCCCAGGACCAGCACCGGCCGGGGCGCAATCCTTGTGAGGCACGCCCCCACCCCGGCCAGGTACTGCTCGAAGGCAGCAAGGCCGCAGTTGGGCGAAACGTAGCACCCCACCACGGCGACTCCCCCCCACTGGACGGCGACGAATCCCGCCCCGTTCTCCAGTAAGGAGAACGGAGGGGACCCGTCACCGCCCTGCCACACAGCCGCCACCAAGCCGCCCGCATCCCCCATCCAATGCGGATGGTCGGGGACGCGGTACGGCTCGGCGGCGACTGCCAGACCACCCCCCCACTCCGCCAGCGTCTGACACATCAGGTCCTGCGCTGCACGGCAGTGGTTGAGGTTGGCCTGCAGGAGGAGGCGGGGAGCCATTATTTGATGGCCTTCTCACCGCCTCCTGGTGGCACCTCCGTGAGGACGGCGGCGGGGCCGATGTCCACCTCCATCGCGGACACCAACGCCGTCGCCGCCTCCGACCTCTTCCTTGCGGCCGTCGCGTCGGTCGCGGCCAGGTCCGCGGGCGCCGCGGCGCTCGCAGCTGGGGCCGCTCTCACCGGCGCCGGGAGCGGCCCCGGCGCCCCCCCTCCTCTGCCCTCGTCGGGATGGGGGGGTACATTGCTTCCCCCCCATTCGGTGCGCGGCGGGTCTCCCCATGTCCGCACACAGCGGGCACTTGGGGGCCGCCGCGCAGTGGCTCGCGCGGTGGCCTTCGGCACCGCAGCGGTAACAAGCACCGCTGCGGTCCACCGCGGAGGTGCACCGCTGCCTGACATGGCCCGTCTCCAGGCAGCGGTAGCACTGGAGTGGGCGTTGGGCGAGGACCTCGATCCTCGCCGACACCCACCCCACCACGATCCTCCCGACTGCTTCTAACTTCCGGGCAGCCGGAAGAGGGCACCGTGCCCACACCGCTCCCAGGCCGGAGGAGGACCGCCGGACCTCCCCGGTCCGGATGTCCCCCTCAGAGCAGCCACCGGCCAGGGCCAGCGCCCTGGCCACCTCCTCCCGGGTGACCGAGTCGTCCAGCCCACAAACGCGCAGCTCCGCGCTCTTTGTGGGCCGGGCGACCCTGACACCCCGGGGTGCCAAGGCCTCGCCCAGCTTTTCGGCCAGTCGGTCCGCCCTGGCTGCGTTGTCGGGGCCGCTCACGCGCAGCATGAGCGCCCCCGTCACCGCCCATCTCGGGCGGACCGACTCGATGGCGAGTGCGGCCAAGGATATATTTTCCTTGGCCGCTGCCATCACCTCCCCGTAGGAGACGCCCCCCCCCTCCGGGACGGTCAGCATAACTGCTGCCGTTGAAGGGGGGCGTCCCAGACGGGGCTTCGCCCTCCCCGCCTTTCCGTCCCTCTTCGGGGCAACCGGCGGGGGAGGCGGCGGCACCCGGGCCGCCCTCCTCGCCGTCCTTCCCGCCCTTCGGCCCAGCACTTCGGTCCACAAGGGACCGGATGGGGGCGGCGGCGGAGGCATTTGTGCCCCCGCCGTCGCCCCCACCACGGCACCCCTGCCCTTCGTCTTTGCCGCAGGGCCCGGAACCGCGATGGTCCCCCCCTGCGGTTCCCCGCCCCCCGGTTGTTTCCCGGGCCCGGTCCTCGGTCCCGCCGGCGCTCCGCCCTTGGGGCGAAGCGCCGCCCGGATTTCGCCGCGGATGACGGCCATCATGGCCGCCATCTTGGCGTCCATGAGGAGCTCGATGCTCCTCATGGACGTCGCTGGTGTGGGGGGAGCTCCCGCCTTCCCCCTCCCACACGTGCAGTCGCCCGTCGGCCCCGGATGAGGGCGCCTCCTAAGGGCGTCCGTCTCCCTCCGCGAGCACGCCAGCTCGTCTTGCAGCGCCTCCACACGCTGCCTTAGCTGGGCGTTCGTGCTCTCCAAGGCAGCTGGGACACGTCGTCCCCAGCTCCTGGAGAGCCCTCCGCGCCTCCGTCGCGGCCTGGCCAACCGACCTCGCGGAGGCTGTAGTCAGCCCCCGCGAGGTGGTGGCCACCTTCTCAATAGACCTCAGGGACGAGGCAATACGGGCCGATACATGGGCCGTATCCTCGTCCCTGAGGTCCTCCTCCCCGTCGCTCACCGTGAGCAACGGTGGAGCAGCGGACGTGGACGGAGCTTCCTCCGTCCTCCGCCCCTCCACCGTCCTGCGCCTCTTTACGCCCGCGGCGCTGGTCGCGGACGCCAGGGACGAGACCGACGCCGTCTCGTCCCCCTCCTCGAACGGCGCCGGGTGGGGCACGAGTGCCCCCTCCGTCGCCACACTTCGCGCCACTCGCTCCGACCCCCCTCCCCCTTTTTTCTTTTTTGGAATATTACTCATTCTTTTCCCACGCGTAGGTCGGAAAGTAAGTCGACCCGGGCAGAGCCGCCATACCCGGGCAGGCCTAAATACTCCGGGGGGTCGGCAGGTACCCCGGAGTTGGCCGCTTGGGATTGGGGCCTCCCCCCCAACCACGCATCCCATCACCGCGCACCGTAGCTTAGGATTGGAGGGCAATTTATAGAGTTACCATCCTCGCGGCCCGGGCGGTAAAGCCAAGGCCCCCGTCCCTCCTGCCGTCACGTACCACTCTCAAAGCCAAAAGAGGAATTGGGAGTGGGTCGTTGCGACGACCAACAGGAGTCTTACGGTGTGGTTTGGCATCGGGCACCTCGGGTTTGCCAGTCCCGTACTGTAGCAACAAGCTACAGCCCCTGAGGGAAAATTGATGGAATGATGAAAATGAGAGGAATTTTTGGGTTAGGTCAATCCGTTGGCGAGATACGGGAGTTTGAAGACAAGAAATGGTTGAGAAGGCAAAAAATTTTTCGCAATTTTGCTGCTCCAAACGCTTAACCAGAATGCCCTAGGGAAAAAATACACATACCGTTGTAATCGGGAGAGTTTCTACATTCAAATGCAATAGGAATTTTTGGGTTAGGTCAATCCGTTCGCGAGATATGAGAGTTTGAAGCTAAGAAATGTTTGAGAAGACAACAAATTTTTCGCAAATCTGCTGCTCCAAACGCTTAACCAGAATGGCCTAGGGAAAAAATACACATACCGTTGTAATCGGGCGAATTTCTACATTCAGATGCATAAGGAATTGTTGGGTTAGGTCAATCCGTTCGCGAGATATGGGAGTTTGAAGCTAAGAAATGGTTGACAAGACAACAAATTATTCGCACTTCTGCTGCTCCAAACGCTTAACCACAATGCCCTAGGGAAAAAATACACATACCGTTGTAATCGGGAGAGTTTCTACATTCAAATGCAATAGGAATTTTTGGGTTAGGTCAATCCGTTCGCGAGATATGAGAGTTTGAAGCTAAGAAATGTTTGAGAAGACAACAAATTTTTCGCAAATCTGCTGCTCCAAACGCTTAACCAGAATGGCCTAGGGAAAAAATACACATACCGTTGTAATCGGGCGAATTTCTACATTCAGATGCATAAGGAATTGTTGGGTTAGGTCAATCCGTTCGCGAGATATGGGAGTTTGAAGACAAGAAATGGTTGAGAAGGCATAAAATTTTTCGCAATTCTGCTGCTCCAAACGCTTAACCAGACTGGGGTAGGGAAAAATACACATACCGCTGTAGTCGGGCGAGTGTCTACTTTCAGATGCAATAGGAATTTTTGGGTTAGGTCAATCCGTTCGCGAGATATGGGAGTTTGAAGCCAAGAAATGGTTGAGGAGGCAAAAAATTTGTCGCAATTCTGCTGCTCCAAACGCTTAACCAGAATGGTCTAGGGAAAAAATACACATACCGTTGTAATCGGGCGAGTTTCTACTTTCAGATGCAATAGGAATTTTTGGGTTAGGTCAATCCGTTCGTGAGATATGGGAGTTTGAAGCCAAGAAATGGTAGAGAAGGCAAAAAATTGTTCACAATTCTGCTGCTCCAAACGCTTAACCAGAATGGCTTAGGGAAAAAATACACATACCGTTGTAATCGGGCGAGTTTCTACTTTCAGATGCAATAGGAATTTTTGGGTTAGGTCAATCCGTTCGCGAGATATGGGAGTTTGAAGCTAAGAAATGGTTGAGAAGACAACAAATTCTTCGCAATTCTGCTGCACCAAACGCTTAAGCCGAATGGGCTAGGGAAAAAATACACATACCGTTGTAATCGGGCGAGTTTCTACATTCAGACGCAACAGGAATTTTTGGGTTAGGTCAATCCGTTCACGAGATATGGGAGTTTGAAGCCAAGAAATGGTTGAGAAGGCAAAAGATTTTCCGCAATTCTACTGCTCCAAACGCTTAACCAGAATGCCCCAGGGAAAAAATACACCTACCGTTGTAATCGGGCGAGTTTCTACTTTCAAATGCAATAGGAATTTTTGGGTTAGGTCAATCCGTTCGCGAGATATGAGAGTTTGAAGCTAAGAAATGGTTGAGAAGACAACAAATTTTTCGCAAATCTGCTGCTCCAAACGCTTAACCAGAATGGCCTAGGGAATAAATACGCATACCGTTGTAATCGGGCGAGATTCTACTTTCAGATACAATAGGAATTTTCGGGTTCGGATAATCCGTTCGCGAGATATGGGACTTTGTAGCTAAGAAATGGTTGACAAGACAACAAATTTCTCGCACTTCTGCTGCTCCAATCGCTTAAGCAGAATTCCCTAGGGGAAAAATACACGTACCGTTGTAATCGGGCGAGTTTCTTCTTTCAGATGCATAAGGAATTTTTGGGTTAGGTCAATCCGTTGGCGAGATACGGGAGTTTGAAGACAAGAAATGGTTGAGAAGGCAAAAAATTTTTCGCAATTTTGCTGCTCCAAACGCTTAACCAGAATGGCCTAGGGAAAAAATACACATACCGTTGTAATCGGGAGAGTTTCTACATTCAAATGCAATAGGAATTTTTGGGTTAGGTCAATCCGTTCGCGAGATATGAGAGTTTGAAGCTAAGAAATGGTTGAGAAGACAACAAATTTTTCGCAAATCTGCTGCTCCAAACGCTTAACCAGAATGGCCTAGGGAAAAAATACACATACCGTTGTAATCGGGCGAGTTTCTACTTTCAGATGCAATAGGAATTTTTGGGTTAGGTCAATCCGTTCGCGAGATATGGGAGTTTGAAGACAAGAAATGGTTGAGAAGGCATAAAATTTTTCGCAATTCTGCTGCTCCAAACGCTTAACCAGACTGGGGTAGGGAAAAATACACATACCGCTGTAGTCGGGCGAGTGTCTACTTTCAGATGCAATAGGAATTTTTGGGTTAGGTCAATCCGTTCGCGAGATATGGGAGTTTGAAGCCAAGAAATGGTTGAGGAGGCAAAAAATTTGTCGCAATTCTGCTGCTCCAAACGCTTAACCAGAATGGTCTAGGGAAAAAATACACATACCGTTGTAATCGGGCGAGTTTCTACTTTCAGATGCAATAGGAATTTTTGGGTTAGGTCAATCCGTTCGTGAGATATGGGAGTTTGAAGCCAAGAAATGGTAGAGAAGGCAAAAAATTGTTCACAATTCTGCTGCTCCAAACGCTTAACCAGAATGGCTTAGGGAAAAAATACACATACCGTTGTAATCGGGCGAGTTTCTACTTTCAGATGCAATAGGAATTTTTGGGTTAGGTCAATCCGTTCGCGAGATATGGGAGTTTGAAGCTAAGAAATGGTTGAGAAGACAACAAATTCTTCGCAATTCTGCTGCACCAAACGCTTAAGCCGAATGGGCTAGGGAAAAAATACACATACCGTTGTAATCGGGCGAGTTTCTACATTCAGACGCAACAGGAATTTTTGGGTTAGGTCAATCCGTTCACGAGATATGGGAGTTTGAAGCCAAGAAATGGTTGAGAAGGCAAAAGATTTTTCGCAATTCTACTGCTCCAAACGCTTAACCAGAATGCCCCAGGGAAAAAATACACCTACCGTTGTAATCGGGCGAGTTTCTACTTTCAAATGCAATAGGAATTTTTGGGTTAGGTCAATCCGTTCGCGAGATATGAGAGTTTGAAGCTAAGAAATGGTTGAGAAGACAACAAATTTTTCGCAAATCTGCTGCTCCAAACGCTTAACCAGAATGGCCTAGGGAATAAATACGCATACCGTTGTAATCGGGCGAGATTCTACTTTCAGATACAATAGGAATTTTCGGGTTCGGATAATCCGTTCGCGAGATATGGGACTTTGTAGCTAAGAAATGGTTGACAAGACAACAAATTTCTCGCACTTCTGCTGCTCCAATCGCTTAAGCAGAATTCCCTAGGGGAAAAATACACGTACCGTTGTAATCGGGCGAGTTTCTTCTTTCAGATGCATAAGGAATTTTTGGGTTAGGTCAATCCGTTGGCGAGATACGGGAGTTTGAAGACAAGAAATGGTTGAGAAGGCAAAAAATTTTTCGCAATTTTGCTGCTCCAAACGCTTAACCAGAATGCCCTAGGGAAAAAATACACATACCGTTGTAATCGGGAGAGTTTCTACATTCAAATGCAATAGGAATTTTTGGGTTAGGTCAATCCGTTCGCGAGATATGAGAGTTTGAAGCTAAGAAATGGTTGAGAAGACAACAAATTTTTCGCAAATCTGCTGCTCCAAACGCTTAACCAGAATGGCCTAGGGAAAAAATACGCATACCGTTGTAATCGGGTGAGTCTCTACATTCAGATACAATAGGAATTTTTGGGTTCTATCAATCCGTTCGCGAGATATGGGACTTTGAAGCTAAGAAAGGGTTGACAAGACAACAAATTTTTCGCACTTCTGCTGATCCAATCGCTTAACCAGAATGCCCTAGGGGAAAAATACACGTACCGTTGTAATCGGGCGAGTTTCTACTTTCAGACGCAATAGGAATTTTTCGGTTAAGTCAATCCGTTCGCGAGATATGGGAGTTTGAAGCTAAGAAATGGTTTAGAAGGCAACAAATTTTTCGCAATTCTGCTGCACCAAACGCTTAAGAAGAATGGGCTAGGGAAAAAATACACATACCGTTGTAATCGGGCGTGTTTCTACATTCAGACGCAACAGGAATTTTTGGGTTAGGTCAATCCGTTCGCGAGATATGGGAGTTTGAAGCCAAGAAATGGTTGAGAAGGCAAAAAATTTTTCGCAATTCTGCTGCTCCAACCGCTTAACCATAATGCCCTAGGGGAAAAATACACATACCGTTGTAATCGGGCGAGTTTCTACTTTCAGACGCAACAGGAATTTTTGGGTTAGGTCAATCCGTTCGCCAGATATGGGAGTTTGAAGCTAAGAAATGGTTGAGAAGACAACAAATTTTTCGCAATTCTGCTGCTCCAAACGCTTAACCAGAATGGCCTAGGGAAAAAATACGCAAACCCTTGTAATCGGGCGAGTTTCTACTTTCAGACGCAGAAGGAGTTTTTGGGTTTGGTCAATCCTTTCGCGAGATATGGGACTTTGAATCTAAGAAATGGTTGAGAAGACAACAAATTTTTCGCAATTCTGCTGCTCCAAACGCTTAACTAGAATGGGCTAGGGAAAAAATTCACATACCGTTGTAATTGGACGAGTTTCTACTTTCAGACGCAACAGGAATTTTTGGGTTAGGACAATCCGTTCGCGAGATATGGGAGTTTGAAGCCAAGAAATGGTTTAGAAGACAAGAAATTCTTCGCAATTCTGCTGCACCAAACGCTTAAGCCGAATGGGCTAGGGAAAAAATACACATACCGTTGTAATCGGGCGAGTTTCTACTTTCAGACGCAACAGGAATTTTTGGGTTAGGTCAATCCGTTCACGAGATATGGGAGTTTGAAGCCAAGAAATGGTTGAGAAGGCAAAAGATTTTTCGCAATTCTACTGCTCCAAACGCTTAACCAGAATGCCCTAGGGAAAAAATACACCTACCGTTGTAATCGGGCGAGTTTCTACTTTCGAATGCAACAGGAATTTTTGGGTTAGGTCAATCCGTTCGCCAGATATGGGAGTTTGAAGCTAAGAAATGGTTGAGAAGACAACAAATTTTTCGCAATTCTGCTGCTCCAAACGCTTAACCAGAATGGCCTAGGGAAAAAATACGCAAACCCTTGTAATCGGGCGAGTTTCTACTTTCAGACGCAGAAGGAGTTTTTGGGTTTGGTCAATCCTTTCGCGAGATATGGGACTTTGAATCTAAGAAATGGTTGAGAAGACAACAAATTTTTCGCAATTCTGCTGCTCCAAACGCTTAACTAGAATGGGCTAGGGAAAAAATTCACATACCGTTGTAATTGGACGAGTTTCTACTTTCAGACGCAACAGGAATTTTTGGGTTAGGACAATCCGTTCGCGAGATATGGGAGTTTGAAGCCAAGAAATGGTTTAGAAGACAAGAAATTCTTCGCAATTCTGCTGCACCAAACGCTTAAGCCGAATGGGCTAGGGAAAAAATACACATACCGTTGTAATCGGGCGAGTTTCTACTTTCAGACGCAACAGGAATTTTTGGGTTAGGTCAATCCGTTCACGAGATATGGGAGTTTGAAGCCAAGAAATGGTTGAGAAGGCAAAAGATTTTTCGCAATTCTACTGCTCCAAACGCTTAACCAGAATGCCCTAGGGAAAAAATACACCTACCGTTGTAATCGGGCGAGTTTCTACTTTCGAATGCAATAGGAATTTTTGGGTTAGGTCAATCCGTTCGCGAGATATGAGAGTTTGAAGCTAAGAAATGGTTGAGAAGACAACAAATTTTTCGCAATTCTGCTGCTCCAAACGCTTAACTAGAATGGGCTAGGGAAAAAATTCACATACCGTTGTAATTGGACGAGTTTCTACTTTCAGACGCAACAGGAATTTTTGGGTTAGGACAATCCGTTCGCGAGATATGGGAGTTTGAAGCCAAGAAATGGTTTAGAAGACAAGAAATTCTTCGCAATTCTGCTGCACCAAACGCTTAAGCCGAATGGGCTAGGGAAAAAATACACATACCGTTGTAATCGGGCGAGTTTCTACTTTCAGACGCAACAGGAATTTTTGGGTTAGGTCAATCCGTTCACGAGATATGGGAGTTTGAAGCCAAGAAATGGTTGAGAAGGCAAAAGATTTTTCGCAATTCTACTGCTCCAAACGCTTAACCAGAATGCCCTAGGGAAAAAATACACCTACCGTTGTAATCGGGCGAGTTTCTACTTTCGAATGCAATAGGAATTTTTGGGTTAGGTCAATCCGTTCGCGAGATATGAGAGTTTGAAGCTAAGAAATGGTTGAGAAGACAACAAATTTTTCCCAAATCTGCTGCTCCAAACGCTTAACCAGAATGCCCTAGGGAAAAAATACACCTACCGTTGTAATCGGGCGAGTTTCTACTTTCGAATGCAATAGGAATTTTTGGGTTAGGTCAATCCGTTCACGAGATATGGGAGTTTGAAGCCAAGAAATGGTTGAGAAGGCAACAAATTTTTCGCAATTCTGCTGCACCAAACGCTTAAGAAGAATGGGCTAGGGAAAAAATACACATACCGTTGTAATCGGGCGTGTTTCTACATTCAGACGCAACAGGAATTTTTGGGTTAGGTCAATCCGTTCGCGAGATATGGGAGTTTGAAGCCAAGAAATGGTTGAGAAGGCCAAAAAGTTTTCGCAATTCTGCTGCTCCAACCGCTTAACCAGAATGCCCTAGGGGAAAATACACATACCGTTGTAATTGGGCGAGTTTCTACTTTCAGACGCAACAGGAATTTTTGGGTTAGGACAATCCGTTCGCGAGATATGGGAGTTTGAAGCCAAGAAATGGTTTAGAAGACAACAAATTCTTCGCAATTCTGCTGCACCAAACGCTTAAGCCGAATGGGCTAGGGAAAAAATACACATACCGTTGTAATCGGGCGAGTTTCTACTTTCAGACGCAACAGGAATTTTTGGGTTAGGTCAATCCGTTCACGAGATATGGGAGTTAGAAGCCAAGAAATGGTTGAGAAGGCAAAAGATTTTTCGCAATTCTACTGCTCCAAACGCTTAACCAGAATGGCCTAGGGAATAAATACGCATACCGTTGTAATCGGGCGAGATTCTACTTTCAGATACAATAGGAATTTTCGGGTTCGGTTAATCCGTTCGCGAGATATGGGACTTTGAAGCTAAGAAATGGTTGACAAGACAACAAATTTCTCGCACTTCTGCTGCTCCAATCGCTTAACCAGAATGCCCTAGGGGAAAAATACACGTACCGATGTAATCGGGCGAGTTTCTACTTTCAGACGCAATAGGAATTTTTCGGTTAAGTCAATCCGTTCGCGAGATATGGGAGTTTGAAGCTAAGAAATGGTTTAGAAGACAACAAATTTTTCGCAATTCTGCTGCACCAAACGCTTAACCAGAATGGGCTAGGGAAAAAATACACATACCGTTGTAATCGGGCGAGTTTCTACTTTCAGTCGCAACAGGAATTTTTGGGTTAGGTCAATCCGTTCGCGAGATATGGGAGTTTGAAGCCAAGAAATGGTTGAGAAGGCAAAAAATTTTTCGCAATTCTGCTGCTCCAAACTCTTAACAAGAATGGCCTAGGGAAAAAATACACATACCGTTGTAATCGGGCGAGTTTCTACATTCAGTTAAAATAGGAATTTTTGGGTTCGGTCAATCCGTTCGCGAGATATGGGACTTTGAAGCTAAGAAATGGTTGACAAGACAACAAATTTTTCGCACTTCTGCTGCTCCAACCGCTTAACCAGAATGCCCTAGGGGAAAAATACACGTACCGTTGTAACCGGGCGAGTTTCTTCTTTCAGAAGCATAAGGAATTTTTGGGTTAGGTCAATCCGTTCGCGAGATATGGGAGTTTGAAGACAAGAAATGGTTGAGAAGGCAAAAAATTTTTCGCAATTTTGCTGCTCCAAACGCTTAACCAGAATGCCCTAGGGAAAAAATACACATACCGTTGTAATCGGGAGAGTTTCTACATTCAAATGCAATAGGAATTTTTGGGTTAGGTCAATCCGTTCGCGAGATATGAGAGTTTGAAGCTAAGAAATGGTTGAGAAGACAACAAATTTTTCGCAAATCTGCTGCTCCAAACGCTTAACCAGAATGGCCTAGGGAAAAAATACGCATACCGTTGTAATCGGGCGAGTTTCTACATTCAGATACAATAGGAATTTTTGGGTTCTATCAATCCGTTCGCGAGATATGGGACTTTGAAGCTAAGAAAGGGTTGACAAGACAACAAATTTTTCGCACTTCTGCTGATCCAATCGCTTAACCAGAATGCCCTAGGGGAAAAATACACGTACCGTTGTAATCGGGCGAGTTTCTACTTTCAGACGCAATAGGAATTTTTCGGTTAAGTCAATCCGTTCGCGAGATATGGGAGTTTGAAGCTAAGAAATTGTTTAGAAGACAACAAATTTTTCGCAATTCTGCTGCACCAAACGCTTAACCAGAATGGGCTAGGGAAAAAATACACATACCGTTGTAATCGGGCGAGTTTCTACATTCAGTTAAAATAGGAATTTTTGGGTTCGGTCAATCCGTTCGCGAGATATGGGACTTTGAAGCTAAGAAATGGTTGACAAGACAACAAATTTTTCGAACTTCTGCTGCTCCAATCGCTTAACCAGAATGCCCTAGGGGAAAAATACACGTACCGTTGTAATCGGGCGACTTTCTTCTTTCAGATACAATAGGAATTTTTGGGTTCTGTCAATCCGTTCGCGAGATATGGGACTTTGAAGCTAAGAAATGGTTGACAAGACAACAAATTTTTCGCACTTCTGCTGCTCCAACCGCTTAACCAGAATGCCCTAGGGGAAAAATACACGTACCGTTGTAACCGGGCGAGTTTCTTCTTTCAGAAGCATAAGGAATTTTTGGGTTAGGTCAATCCGTTCGCGAGATATGGGAGTTTGAAGACAAGAAATGGTTGAGAAGGCAAAAAATTTTTCGCAATTTTGCTGCTCCAAACGCTTAACCAGAATGCCCTAGGGAAAAAATACACATACCGTTGTAATCGGGAGAGTTTCTACATTCAAATGCAATAGGAATTTTTGGGTTAGGTCAATCCGTTCGCGAGATATGAGAGTTTGAAGCTAAGAAATGGTTGAGAAGACAACAAATTTTTCGCAAATCTGCTGCTCCAAACGCTTAACCAGAATGGCCTAGGGAAAAAATACGCATACCGTTGTAATCGGGCGAGTTTCTACATTCAGATACAATAGGAATTTTTGGGTTCTATCAATCCGTTCGCGAGATATGGGACTTTGAAGCTAAGAAAGGGTTGACAAGACAACAAATTTTTCGCACTTCTGCTGATCCAATCGCTTAACCAGAATGCCCTAGGGGAAAAATACACGTACCGTTGTAATCGGGCGAGTTTCTACTTTCAGACGCAATAGGAATTTTTCGGTTAAGTCAATCCGTTCGCGAGATATGGGAGTTTGAAGCTAAGAAATTGTTTAGAAGACAACAAATTTTTCGCAATTCTGCTGCACCAAACGCTTAACCAGAATGGGCTAGGGAAAAAATACACATACCGTTGTAATCGGGCGAGTTTCTACATTCAGACGCAACAGGAATTTTTGGGTTAGGTCAATCCGTTCGCGAGATATGGGAGTTTGAAGCCAAGAAATGGTTGAGAAGGCAAAAAATTTTTCGCAATTCTGCTGCCCCAACCGCTTAACCAGAATGCCCTAGGGGAAAAATACACATACCGTTGTAATCGGGCGAGTTTCTACTTTCAGACGCAACAGGAATTTTTGGGTTAGGTCAATCCGTTCGCGAGATATGGGAGTTTGAAGCCAAGAAATGGTTGAGAAGGCAAAAAATTTTTCGCAATTCTGCTGCTCCAAACTCTTAACCAGAATGCCCTAGGGAGAAAATACACATACCGTTGTAATCGGGCGAGTTTCTACATTCAGTTAAAATAGGAATTTTTGGGTTCGGTCAATCCGTTCGCGAGATATGGGACTTTGAAGCTAAGAAATGGTTGACAAGACAACAAATTTTTCGAACTTCTGCTGCTCCAATCGCTTAACCAGAATGCCCTAGGGGAAAAATACACGTACCGTTGTAATCGGGCGAGTTTCTACTTTCAGACGCAATAGGAATTTTTCGGTTAAGTCAATCCGTTCGCGAGATATGGGAGTTTGAAGCTAAGAAATTGTTTAGAAGACAACAAATTTTTCGCAATTCTGCTGCACCAAACGCTTAACCAGAATGGGCTAGGGAAAAAATACACATACCGTTGTAATCGGGCGAGTTTCTACATTCAGACGCAACAGGAATTTTTGGGTTAGGTCAATCCGTTCGCGAGATATGGGAGTTTGAAGCCAAGAAATGGTTGAGAAGGCAAAAAATTTTTCGCAATTCTGCTGCCCCAACCGCTTAACCAGAATGCCCTAGGGGAAAAATACACATACCGTTGTAATCGGGCGAGTTTCTACTTTCAGACGCAACAGGAATTTTTGGGTTAGGTCAATCCGTTCGCGAGATATGGGAGTTTGAAGCCAAGAAATGGTTGAGAAGGCAAAAAATTTTTCGCAATTCTGCTGCTCCAAACTCTTAACCAGAATGCCCTAGGGAGAAAATACACATACCGTTGTAATCGGGCGAGTTTCTACATTCAGTTAAAATAGGAATTTTTGGGTTCGGTCAATCCGTTCGCGAGATATGGGACTTTGAAGCTAAGAAATGGTTGACAAGACAACAAATTTTTCGAACTTCTGCTGCTCCAATCGCTTAACCAGAATGCCCTAGGGGAAAAATACACGTACCGTTGTAATCGGGCGACTTTCTTCTTTCAGATACAATAGGAATTTTTGGGTTCTGTCAATCCGTTCGCGAGATATGGGACTTTGAAGCTAAGAAATGGTTGACAAGACAACAAATTTTTCACACTTCTGCTGCTCCAATCGCTTAACCAGAATGCCCTAGGGGAAAAATACTCGTACCGTTGTAATCGGGCGAGTTTCTTCTTTCAGATGCATAAGGAATTGTTGGGTTAGGTCAATCCGTTCGCGAGATATGGGAGTTTGAAGACAAGAAATGGTTGAGAAGGCAAAAAATTTTTCGCAATTTTGCTGCTCCAAACGCTTAACCAGAATGCCCTAGGGAAAAAATACACATACCTCTGTAATCCGGCGAGTTTCTACATTCAAATGCAATAGGAATTTTTGCGTTCGGTCAATCCGTTCGCGAGATATGGGACTTTGAAGCTAAGAAGTGGTTGACAACACAACAAATTTTTCGCACTTCTGCTGCTCCAATCGCTTAACCAGAATGCCCTAGGGGGAAAAAAACACGTACCGTTGTAATCTGCGAGTTTCTACTTTCAGACGCAATAGGAATTTTTCGGTTAAGTCAATCCGTTCGCGAGATATGGGAGTTTGAAGACAAGAAATGGTTGAGAAGGCAAAAAATTTTTCGCAATTCTGCTGCTCCAACAGAAGCAGCACTGCTGATTAACCAGAATGCCCTAGGGAAAAAATACACATACCTCTGTAATAGGGCGAGTTTCTACATTCAAATGCAATAGGAATTTTTGGGTTCGGTCAATCCGTTCGCGAGATATGGGACTTTGAAGCTAAGAAATGGTTGACAAGAAAATTTTTCGCACTTCTGCTGCTCCAATCGCTTAACCAGAATGGCCTAGGGAATAAATACGCATACCGTTGTAATCGGGCGAGTTTCTACTTTCAGATACAATAGGAATTTTCGGGTTCGGTCAATCCGTTCGCGAGATATGGGCCTTTGAAGCTAAGAAATGGTTGACAAGACAACAAATTTCTCGCACTTCTGCTGCTCCAATCGCTTAACCAGAATGCCCTAGGGGAAAAATACACGTACCGTTGTAATCGGGCGAGTTTCTACTTTCAGATACAATAGGAATTTTCGGGTTCGGTCAATCCGTTCGCGAGATATGGGACTTTGAAGCTAAGAAATTGTTTAGAAGACAACAAATTTTTCGCAATTCTGCTGCACCAAACGCTTAACCAGAATGGGCTAGGGAAAAAATACACATACCGTTGTAATCGGGCGAGTTTCTACTTTCAGACGCAACAGGAATTTTTGGGTTAGGTCAATCCGTTCGCGAGATATGGGAGTTTGAAGCCAAGAAATGGTTGAGAAGGCAAAAAATTTTTCGCAATTCTGCTGCTCCAAACTCTTAACCAGAATGGCCTAGGGAGAAAATACACATACCGTTGTAATCGGGCGAGTTTCTACATTCAGTTAAAATAGGAATTTTTGGGTTCGGTCAATCCGTTCGCGAGATATGGGACTTTGAAGCTAAGAAATGGTTGACAAGACAACAAATTTTTCGAACTTCTGCTGCTCCAATCGCTTAACCAGAATGCCCTAGGGGAAAAATACACGTACCGTTGTAATCGGGCGACTTTCTTCTTTCAGATACAATAGGAATTTTTGGGTTCGGTTAATCCGTTCGCGAGATATGGGACTTTGAAGCTAAGAAATGGTTGACAAGACAACAAATTTCTCGCACTTCTGCTGCTCCAATCGCTTAACCAGTATGCCCTAGGGGAAAAATACACGTACCGTTGTAATCGGGCGAGTTTCTACTTTCAGATGCATAAGGAATTTTTGGGTTAGGTCAATCCGTTCGCGAGATATGGGAGTTTGAAGCCAAGAAATGGTTGAGAAGGCAAAAAATTTTTCGCAATTCTGCTGCTCCAAACGCTTAACCAGAATGGCCTAGGGAAAAAATACACATACCGTTGTAATCGGGCGAGTTTCAACTTTCAGCCGCAACAGGAATTTTTGGGTTAGGTCAATCCGTTCGCGAGATATAGGACTTTGAAGCTAAGAAATGGTTGACAAGACAACAAATTTTTCGCAATTCTGCTGCTCCAATCGCTTAACCAGAATGCCCTAGGGGGAAAAATACACGTACCGTTGTAATCGGGCGAGTTTCTACTTTCAGACGCAATAGGAATTTTTCGGTTAATTCAATCCGTTCGCGAGATATGGGAGTTTGAAGCTAAGAAATGGTTTAGAAGACAACAAATTTTTCGCAATTCTGCTGCACCAAACGCTTAACCAGAATGGGCTAGGGAAAAAATACACATACCGTTGTAATCGGGCGAGTTTCTACTTTCAGACGCAACAGGAATTTTTGGGTTAGGTCAATCCGTTCGCGAGATATGGGAGTTTGAAGCCAAGAAATGGTTGAGAAGGCAAAAAATTTTTCGCAATTCTGCTGCTCCAAACTCTTAACCAGAATGGCCTAGGGCGAAAATACACATACCGTTGTAATCGGGCGAGTTCCTACATTCAGTTAAAATAGGAATTTTTGGGTTCGGTCAATCCGTTCGCGAGATATGGGACTTTGAAGCTAAGAAATGGTTGACAAGACAACAAATTTTTCGAACTTCTGCTGCTCCAATCGCTTAACCAGAATGCCCTAGGGGAAAAATACACGTACCGTTGTAATCGGGCGACTTTCTTCATTCAGATGCATAAGGAATTTTTTGGGTTAGGTCAATCTGTTCGCGAGATATGGGAGTTTGAATACAAGAAATGGTTGAGAAGGCAAAAAATTTTTCGCAATTTTGCTGCTCCAAAGGCTTAACCAGAATGCGCCCTAGGGAAAAAATACACATACCGTTGTAATCGGGCGAGTTTCTACATTCAAATGCAATAGGAATTTTTGGGTTAGGTCAATCCGTTCGCGAGATATGGGAGTTTGAAGCTAAGAAATGGTTGAGAAGACAACAAATTTTTCGCAAATCTGCTGCTCCAAACGCTTAACCAGAATGGCCTGGGGAAAAAATACGCATACCGTTGTAATCGGGCGAGTTTCTACATTCAGATACAATAGGAATTTTTGGGTTCTGTCAATCCGTTCGCGAGATATGGGACTTTGAAGCTAAGAAATGTTTGACAAGACAACAAATTTTTCGCAATTCTGCTGCTCCAATCGCTTAACCAGAATGCCCCAGGGGAAAAATACTCGTACCGTTGTAATCGGGCGAGTTTCTTCTTTCAGATGCATAAGGAATTGTTGGGGGTTAGGTCAATCCGTTCGCGAGATATGGGAGTTTGAAGACAAGAAATGGTTGAGAAGGCAAAAAATTTTTCGCAATTTTGCTGCTCCAAACGCTTAACCAGAATGCCCTAGGGAAAAAATACACATACCGCTGTAATCGGGCGAGTTTCTACATTCAAATGCAATAGGAATTTTTGGGTTAGGTCAATCCGTTCGCGAGATATGAGAGTTTGAAGCTAAGAAATGTTTGAGAAGACAACAAATTTTTCGCAAATCTGCTGCTCCAATCGCTTAACCAGAATGGCCTAGGGAAAAAATACACATACCGTTGTAATCGGGCGAATTTCTACATTCAGATGCATAAGGAATTGTTGGGTTAGGTCAATCCGTTCGCGAGATATGGGAGTTTGAAAACAAGAAATGGTTGAGAAGGCAAAAAATTTTTCGCAATTTTGCTGCTCCAAACGCTTAACCAGAATGCCCTAGGGAAAAAATACACATACCTCTGTAATCGGGCGAGTTTCTACATTCAAATGCAATAGGAATTTTTGGGTTCGGTCAATCCGTTCGCGAGATATGGGACTTTGAAGCTAAGAAATGGTTGACAAGACAACAAATTTTTCGCACTTCTGCTGCTCCAATCGCTTAACCAGAATGCCCTAGGGGGAAAAAACACGTACCGTTGTAATCTGCGAGTTTCTACTTTCAGACGCAATAGGAATTTTTCGGTTAAGTCAATCCGTTCGCGAGATATGGGAGTTTGAAGACAAGAAATGGTTGAGAAGGCAAAAAATTTTTCGCAATTCTGCTGCTCCAACAGAAGCAGCACTGCTGCTTAACCAGAATGCCCTAGGGAAAAAATACACATACCTCTGTAATCGGGCGAGTTTCTACATTCAAATGCAATAGGAATTTTTGGGTTCGGTCAATCCGTTCGCGAGATATGGGACTTTGAAGCTAAGAAATGGTTGACAAGACAACAAATTTTTCGCACTTCTGCTGCTCCAATCGCTTAACCAGAATGGCCTAGGGAATAAATACGCATACCGTTGTAATCGGGCGAGTTTCTACTTTCAGATACAATAGGAATTTTCGGGTTCGGTCAATCCGTTCGCGAGATATGGGACTTTGAAACTAAGAAATGGTTGACAAGACAACAAATTTCTCGCACTTCTGCTGCTTCAATCGCTTAACCAGAATGCCCTAGGGGAAAAATACACGTACCGTTGTAATCGGGCGAGTTTCTACTTTCAGATGCATAAGGAATTTTTGGGTTAGGTCAATCCGTTCGCGAGATATGGGAGTTTGAAGCCAAGAAATGGTTGAGAAGGCAAAAAATTTTTCGCAATTCTGCTGCTCCAAACGCTTAACCAGAATGGCCTAGGGAAAAAATACATACCTTTGTAATCGGGCGAGTTTCTGCTTTCAGACGCAACAGGAATTTTTGGGTTAGGTCAATCCGTTCGCGAGATATGGGACTTTGAAGCTAAGAAATGGTTGACAAGACAACAAATTTTTCGCAATTCTGCTGCTCCAATCTCTTAACCAGAATGGCCTAGGGGAAAAATACCCGTACCGTTGTAATCGGGCGAGTTTCTACTTTCAGACGCAACAGGAATTTTTGGGTTAGGTCAATCCGTTCACGAGATATGGGAGTTTGAAGCCAAGAAATGGTTGAGAAGGCAACAAATTTTTCGCAATTCTGCTGCACCAAACGCTTAAGAAGAATGGGCTAGGGAAAAAATACACATACCGTTGTAATCGGGCGTGTTTCTACATTCAGACGCAACAGGAATTTTTGGGTTAGGTCAATCCGTTCGCGAGATATGGGAGTTTGAAGCCAAGAAATGGTTGAGAAGGCCAAAAAGTTTTCGCAATTCTGCTGCTCCAACCGCTTAACCAGAATGCCCTAGGGGAAAATACACATACCGTTGTAATTGGGCGAGTTTCTACTTTCAGACGCAACAGGAATTTTTGGGTTAGGACAATCCGTTCGCGAGATATGGGAGTTTGAAGCCAAGAAATGGTTTAGAAGACAACAAATTCTTCGCAATTCTGCTGCACCAAACGCTTAAGCCGAATGGGCTAGGGAAAAAATACACATACCGTTGTAATCGGGCGAGTTTCTACTTTCAGACGCAACAGGAATTTTTGGGTTAGGTCAATCCGTTCACGAGATATGGGAGTTTGAAGCCAAGAAATGGTTGAGAAGGCAAAAGATTTTTCGCAATTCTACTGCTCCAAACGCTTAACCAGAATGGCCTAGGGAATAAATACGCATACCGTTGTAATCGGGCGAGATTCTACTTTCAGATACAATAGGAATTTTCGGGTTCGGTTAATCCGTTCGCGAGATATGGGACTTTGAAGCTAAGAAATGGTTGACAAGACAACAAATTTCTCGCACTTCTGCTGCTCCAATCGCTTAACCAGAATGCCCTAGGGGAAAAATACACGTACCGATGTAATCGGGCGAGTTTCTACTTTCAGACGCAATAGGAATTTTTCGGTTAAGTCAATCCGTTCGCGAGATATGGGAGTTTGAAGCTAAGAAATGGTTTAGAAGACAACAAATTTTTCGCAATTCTGCTGCACCAAACGCTTAACCAGAATGGGCTAGGGAAAAAATACACATACCGTTGTAATCGGGCGAGTTTCTACTTTCAGTCGCAACAGGAATTTTTGGGTTAGGTCAATCCGTTCGCGAGATATGGGAGTTTGAAGCCAAGAAATGGTTGAGAAGGCAAAAAATTTTTCGCAATTCTGCTGCTCCAAACTCTTAACAAGAATGGCCTAGGGAAAAAATACACATACCGTTGTAATCGGGCGAGTTTCTACATTCAGTTAAAATAGGAATTTTTGGGTTCGGTCAATCCGTTCGCGAGATATGGGACTTTGAAGCTAAGAAATGGTTGACAAGACAACAAATTTTTCGCACTTCTGCTGCTCCAACCGCTTAACCAGAATGCCCTAGGGGAAAAATACACGTACCGTTGTAACCGGGCGAGTTTCTTCTTTCAGAAGCATAAGGAATTTTTGGGTTAGGTCAATCCGTTCGCGAGATATGGGAGTTTGAAGACAAGAAATGGTTGAGAAGGCAAAAAATTTTTCGCAATTTTGCTGCTCCAAACGCTTAACCAGAATGCCCTAGGGAAAAAATACACATACCGTTGTAATCGGGAGAGTTTCTACATTCAAATGCAATAGGAATTTTTGGGTTAGGTCAATCCGTTCGCGAGATATGAGAGTTTGAAGCTAAGAAATGGTTGAGAAGACAACAAATTTCTCGCAAATCTGCTGCTCCAAACGCTTAACCAGAATGGCCTAGGGAAAAAATACGCATACCGTTGTAATCGGGCGAGTTTCTACATTCAGATACAATAGGAATTTTTGGGTTCTATCAATCCGTTCGCGAGATATGGGACTTTGAAGCTAAGAAAGGGTTGACAAGACAACAAATTTTTCGCACTTCTGCTGATCCAATCGCTTAACCAGAATGCCCTAGGGGAAAAATACACGTACCGTTGTAATCGGGCGAGTTTCTACTTTCAGACGCAATAGGAATTTTTCGGTTAAGTCAATCCGTTCGCGAGATATGGGAGTTTGAAGCTAAGAAATTGTTTAGAAGACAACAAATTTTTCGCAATTCTGCTGCACCAAACGCTTAACCAGAATGGGCTAGGGAAAAAATACACATACCGTTGTAATCGGGCGAGTTTCTACATTCAGTTAAAATAGGAATTTTTGGGTTCGGTCAATCCGTTCGCGAGATATGGGACTTTGAAGCTAAGAAATGGTTGACAAGACAACAAATTTTTCGAACTTCTGCTGCTCCAATCGCTTAACCAGAATGCCCTAGGGGAAAAATACACGTACCGTTGTAATCGGGCGACTTTCTTCTTTCAGATACAATAGGAATTTTTGGGTTCTGTCAATCCGTTCGCGAGATATGGGACTTTGAAGCTAAGAAATGGTTGACAAGACAACAAATTTTTCGCACTTCTGCTGCTCCAACCGCTTAACCAGAATGCCCTAGGGGAAAAATACACGTACCGTTGTAACCGGGCGAGTTTCTTCTTTCAGAAGCATAAGGAATTTTTGGGTTAGGTCAATCCGTTCGCGAGATATGGGAGTTTGAAGACAAGAAATGGTTGAGAAGGCAAAAAATTTTTCGCAATTTTGCTGCTCCAAACGCTTAACCAGAATGCCCTAGGGAAAAAATACACATACCGTTGTAATCGGGAGAGTTTCTACATTCAAATGCAATAGGAATTTTTGGGTTAGGTCAATCCGTTCGCGAGATATGAGAGTTTGAAGCTAAGAAATGGTTGAGAAGACAACAAATTTTTCGCAAATCTGCTGCTCCAAACGCTTAACCAGAATGGCCTAGGGAAAAAATACGCATACCGTTGTAATCGGGCGAGTTTCTACATTCAGATACAATAGGAATTTTTGGGTTCTATCAATCCGTTCGCGAGATATGGGACTTTGAAGCTAAGAAAGGGTTGACAAGACAACAAATTTTTCGCACTTCTGCTGATCCAATCGCTTAACCAGAATGCCCTAGGGGAAAAATACACGTACCGTTGTAATCGGGCGAGTTTCTACTTTCAGACGCAATAGGAATTTTTCGGTTAAGTCAATCCGTTCGCGAGATATGGGAGTTTGAAGCTAAGAAATTGTTTAGAAGACAACAAATTTTTCGCAATTCTGCTGCACCAAACGCTTAACCAGAATGGGCTAGGGAAAAAATACACATACCGTTGTAATCGGGCGAGTTTCTACATTCAGACGCAACAGGAATTTTTGGGTTAGGTCAATCCGTTCGCGAGATATGGGAGTTTGAAGCCAAGAAATGGTTGAGAAGGCAAAAAATTTTTCGCAATTCTGCTGCCCCAACCGCTTAACCAGAATGCCCTAGGGGAAAAATACACATACCGTTGTAATCGGGCGAGTTTCTACTTTCAGACGCAACAGGAATTTTTGGGTTAGGTCAATCCGTTCGCGAGATATGGGAGTTTGAAGCCAAGAAATGGTTGAGAAGGCAAAAAATTTTTCGCAATTCTGCTGCTCCAAACTCTTAACCAGAATGCCCTAGGGAGAAAATACACATACCGTTGTAATCGGGCGAGTTTCTACATTCAGTTAAAATAGGAATTTTTGGGTTCGGTCAATCCGTTCGCGAGATATGGGACTTTGAAGCTAAGAAATGGTTGACAAGACAACAAATTTTTCGAACTTCTGCTGCTCCAATCGCTTAACCAGAATGCCCTAGGGGAAAAATACACGTACCGTTGTAATCGGGCGAGTTTCTACTTTCAGACGCAATAGGAATTTTTCGGTTAAGTCAATCCGTTCGCGAGATATGGGAGTTTGAAGCTAAGAAATTGTTTAGAAGACAACAAATTTTTCGCAATTCTGCTGCACCAAACGCTTAACCAGAATGGGCTAGGGAAAAAATACACATACCGTTGTAATCGGGCGAGTTTCTACATTCAGACGCAACAGGAATTTTTGGGTTAGGTCAATCCGTTCGCGAGATATGGGAGTTTGAAGCCAAGAAATGGTTGAGAAGGCAAAAAATTTTTCGCAATTCTGCTGCCCCAACCGCTTAACCAGAATGCCCTAGGGGAAAAATACACATACCGTTGTAATCGGGCGAGTTTCTACTTTCAGACGCAACAGGAATTTTTGGGTTAGGTCAATCCGTTCGCGAGATATGGGAGTTTGAAGCCAAGAAATGGTTGAGAAGGCAAAAAATTTTTCGCAATTCTGCTGCTCCAAACTCTTAACCAGAATGCCCTAGGGAGAAAATACACATACCGTTGTAATCGGGCGAGTTTCTACATTCAGTTAAAATAGGAATTTTTGGGTTCGGTCAATCCGTTCGCGAGATATGGGACTTTGAAGCTAAGAAATGGTTGACAAGACAACAAATTTTTCGAACTTCTGCTGCTCCAATCGCTTAACCAGAATGCCCTAGGGGAAAAATACACGTACCGTTGTAATCGGGCGACTTTCTTCTTTCAGATACAATAGGAATTTTTGGGTTCTGTCAATCCGTTCGCGAGATATGGGACTTTGAAGCTAAGAAATGGTTGACAAGACAACAAATTTTTCACACTTCTGCTGCTCCAATCGCTTAACCAGAATGCCCTAGGGGAAAAATACTCGTACCGTTGTAATCGGGCGAGTTTCTTCTTTCAGATGCATAAGGAATTGTTGGGTTAGGTCAATCCGTTCGCGAGATATGGGAGTTTGAAGACAAGAAATGGTTGAGAAGGCAAAAAATTTTTCGCAATTTTGCTGCTCCAAACGCTTAACCAGAATGCCCTAGGGAAAAAATACACATACCTCTGTAATCCGGCGAGTTTCTACATTCAAATGCAATAGGAATTTTTGCGTTCGGTCAATCCGTTCGCGAGATATGGGACTTTGAAGCTAAGAAGTGGTTGACAACACAACAAATTTTTCGCACTTCTGCTGCTCCAATCGCTTAACCAGAATGCCCTAGGGGGAAAAAAACACGTACCGTTGTAATCTGCGAGTTTCTACTTTCAGACGCAATAGGAATTTTTCGGTTAAGTCAATCCGTTCGCGAGATATGGGAGTTTGAAGACAAGAAATGGTTGAGAAGGCAAAAAATTTTTCGCAATTCTGCTGCTCCAACAGAAGCAGCACTGCTGATTAACCAGAATGCCCTAGGGAAAAAATACACATACCTCTGTAATAGGGCGAGTTTCTACATTCAAATGCAATAGGAATTTTTGGGTTCGGTCAATCCGTTCGCGAGATATGGGACTTTGAAGCTAAGAAATGGTTGACAAGACAACAAATTTTTCGCACTTCTGCTGCTCCAATCGCTTAACCAGAATGGCCTAGGGAATAAATACGCATACCGTTGTAATCGGGCGAGTTTCTACTTTCAGATACAATAGGAATTTTCGGGTTCGGTCAATCCGTTCGCGAGATATGGGCCTTTGAAGCTAAGAAATGGTTGACAAGACAACAAATTTCTCGCACTTCTGCTGCTCCAATCGCTTAACCAGAATGCCCTAGGGGAAAAATACACGTACCGTTGTAATCGGGCGAGTTTCTACTTTCAGATACAATAGGAATTTTCGGGTTCGGTCAATCCGTTCGCGAGATATGGGACTTTGAAGCTAAGAAATTGTTTAGAAGACAACAAATTTTTCGCAATTCTGCTGCACCAAACGCTTAACCAGAATGGGCTAGGGAAAAAATACACATACCGTTGTAATCGGGCGAGTTTCTACTTTCAGACGCAACAGGAATTTTTGGGTTAGGTCAATCCGTTCGCGAGATATGGGAGTTTGAAGCCAAGAAATGGTTGAGAAGGCAAAAAATTTTTCGCAATTCTGCTGCTCCAAACTCTTAACCAGAATGGCCTAGGGAGAAAATACACATACCGTTGTAATCGGGCGAGTTTCTACATTCAGTTAAAATAGGAATTTTTGGGTTCGGTCAATCCGTTCGCGAGATATGGGACTTTGAAGCTAAGAAATGGTTGACAAGACAACAAATTTTTCGAACTTCTGCTGCTCCAATCGCTTAACCAGAATGCCCTAGGGGAAAAATACACGTACCGTTGTAATCGGGCGACTTTCTTCTTTCAGATACAATAGGAATTTTTGGGTTCGGTTAATCCGTTCGCGAGATATGGGACTTTGAAGCTAAGAAATGGTTGACAAGACAACAAATTTCTCGCACTTCTGCTGCTCCAATCGCTTAACCAGTATGCCCTAGGGGAAAAATACACGTACCGTTGTAATCGGGCGAGTTTCTACTTTCAGATGCATAAGGAATTTTTGGGTTAGGTCAATCCGTTCGCGAGATATGGGAGTTTGAAGCCAAGAAATGGTTGAGAAGGCAAAAAATTTTTCGCAATTCTGCTGCTCCAAACGCTTAACCAGAATGGCCTAGGGAAAAAATACACATACCGTTGTAATCGGGCGAGTTTCAACTTTCAGCCGCAACAGGAATTTTTGGGTTAGGTCAATCCGTTCGCGAGATATAGGACTTTGAAGCTAAGAAATGGTTGACAAGACAACAAATTTTTCGCAATTCTGCTGCTCCAATCGCTTAACCAGAATGCCCTAGGGGAAAAATACACGTACCGTTGTAATCGGGCGAGTTTCTACTTTCAGACGCAATAGGAATTTTTCGGTTAATTCAATCCGTTCGCGAGATATGGGAGTTTGAAGCTAAGAAATGGTTTAGAAGACAACAAATTTTTCGCAATTCTGCTGCACCAAACGCTTAACCAGAATGGGCTAGGGAAAAAATACACATACCGTTGTAATCGGGCGAGTTTCTACTTTCAGACGCAACAGGAATTTTTGGGTTAGGTCAATCCGTTCGCGAGATATGGGAGTTTGAAGCCAAGAAATGGTTGAGAAGGCAAAAAATTTTTCGCAATTCTGCTGCTCCAAACTCTTAACCAGAATGGCCTAGGGCGAAAATACACATACCGTTGTAATCGGGCGAGTTCCTACATTCAGTTAAAATAGGAATTTTTGGGTTCGGTCAATCCGTTCGCGAGATATGGGACTTTGAAGCTAAGAAATGGTTGACAAGACAACAAATTTTTCGAACTTCTGCTGCTCCAATCGCTTAACCAGAATGCCCTAGGGGAAAAATACACGTACCGTTGTAATCGGGCGACTTTCTTCATTCAGATGCATAAGGAATTTTTGGGTTAGGTCAATCTGTTCGCGAGATATGGGAGTTTGAATACAAGAAATGGTTGAGAAGGCAAAAAATTTTTCGCAATTTTGCTGCTCCAAAGGCTTAACCAGAATGCCCTAGGGAAAAAATACACATACCGTTGTAATCGGGCGAGTTTCTACATTCAAATGCAATAGGAATTTTTGGGTTAGGTCAATCCGTTCGCGAGATATGGGAGTTTGAAGCTAAGAAATGG
This sequence comes from Ptiloglossa arizonensis, assembly GCF_051014685.1. Taxonomy (NCBI): domain Eukaryota; kingdom Metazoa; phylum Arthropoda; class Insecta; order Hymenoptera; family Colletidae; genus Ptiloglossa; species Ptiloglossa arizonensis. The sequence goes on from NW_027479561.1 coordinate 51,819, forward strand.
TTGAGAAGACAACAAATTTTTCGCAAATCTGCTGCTCCAAACGCTTAACCAGAATGGCCTGGGAAAAAATACGCATACCGTTGTAATCGGGCGAGTTTCTACATTCAGATACAATAGGAATTTTTGGGTTCTGTCAATCCGTTCGCGAGATATGGGACTTTGAAGCTAAGAAATGTTTGACAAGACAACAAATTTTTCGCAATTCTGCTGCTCCAATCGCTTAACCAGAATGCCCCAGGGGAAAAATACTCGTACCGTTGTAATCGGGCGAGTTTCTTCTTTCAGATGCATAAGGAATTGTTGGGTTAGGTCAATCCGTTCGCGAGATATGGGAGTTTGAAGACAAGAAATGGTTGAGAAGGCAAAAAATTTTTCGCAATTTTGCTGCTCCAAACGCTTAACCAGAATGCCCTAGGGAAAAAATACACATACCGCTGTAATCGGGCGAGTTTCTACATTCAAATGCAATAGGAATTTTTGGGTTAGGTCAATCCGTTCGCGAGATATGAGAGTTTGAAGCTAAGAAATGTTTGAGAAGACAACAAATTTTTCGCAAATCTGCTGCTCCAATCGCTTAACCAGAATGGCCTAGGGAAAAAATACACATACCGTTGTAATCGGGCGAATTTCTACATTCAGATGCATAAGGAATTGTTGGGTTAGGTCAATCCGTTCGCGAGATATGGGAGTTTGAAAACAAGAAATGGTTGAGAAGGCAAAAAATTTTTCGCAATTTTGCTGCTCCAAACGCTTAACCAGAATGCCCTAGGGAAAAAATACACATACCTCTGTAATCGGGCGAGTTTCTACATTCAAATGCAATAGGAATTTTTGGGTTCGGTCAATCCGTTCGCGAGATATGGGACTTTGAAGCTAAGAAATGGTTGACAAGACAACAAATTTTTCGCACTTCTGCTGCTCCAATCGCTTAACCAGAATGCCCTAGGGGGAAAAAAACACGTACCGTTGTAATCTGCGAGTTTCTACTTTCAGACGCAATAGGAATTTTTCGGTTAAGTCAATCCGTTCGCGAGATATGGGAGTTTGAAGACAAGAAATGGTTGAGAAGGCAAAAAATTTTTCGCAATTCTGCTGCTCCAACAGAAGCAGCACTGCTGCTTAACCAGAATGCCCTAGGGAAAAAATACACATACCTCTGTAATCGGGCGAGTTTCTACATTCAAATGCAATAGGAATTTTTGGGTTCGGTCAATCCGTTCGCGAGATATGGGACTTTGAAGCTAAGAAATGGTTGACAAGACAACAAATTTTTCGCACTTCTGCTGCTCCAATCGCTTAACCAGAATGGCCTAGGGAATAAATACGCATACCGTTGTAATCGGGCGAGTTTCTACTTTCAGATACAATAGGAATTTTCGGGTTCGGTCAATCCGTTCGCGAGATATGGGACTTTGAAACTAAGAAATGGTTGACAAGACAACAAATTTCTCGCACTTCTGCTGCTTCAATCGCTTAACCAGAATGCCCTAGGGGAAAAATACACGTACCGTTGTAATCGGGCGAGTTTCTACTTTCAGATGCATAAGGAATTTTTGGGTTAGGTCAATCCGTTCGCGAGATATGGGAGTTTGAAGCCAAGAAATGGTTGAGAAGGCAAAAAATTTTTCGCAATTCTGCTGCTCCAAACGCTTAACCAGAATGGCCTAGGGAAAAAATACATACCTTTGTAATCGGGCGAGTTTCTGCTTTCAGACGCAACAGGAATTTTTGGGTTAGGTCAATCCGTTCGCGAGATATGGGACTTTGAAGCTAAGAAATGGTTGACAAGACAACAAATTTTTCGCAATTCTGCTGCTCCAATCTCTTAACCAGAATGGCCTAGGGAAAAATACCCGTACCGTTGTAATCGGGCGAGTTTCTACTTTCAGAAGCAATAGGAATTTTTCGGTTAAGTCAATCCGTTCGCGAGATATGGGAGTTTGAAGCTAAGAAATGGTTTAGAAGACAACAAATCTTTCGCAATTCTGCTGCACCAAACGCTTAACCAGAATGGGCTAGGGAAAAATACACATACCGTTGTAATCCGGCGAGTTTCTACATTCAGTTAAAATAGGAATTTTTGGGTTCGGTCAATCCGTTCGCGAGATACGGGACTTTGAAGCTAAGAAATGGTTGACAAGACAACAAATTTTTCGCACTTCTGCTGCTCCAATCGCTTAACCAGAATGCCCTAGGGGGAAAAAAACACGTACCGTTGTAATCTGCGAGTTTCTACTTTCAGACGCAATAGGAATTTTTCGGTTAGGTCAATCCGTTCGCGAGATATGGGAGATTGAAGCCAAGAAATGGTTGAGAAGGCAAAAAATTTTTCGCAATTCTACTGCTCCAAACTCTTAACCAGAATGGCCTAGGGAAAAAATACACATACCGTTGTAAACGGGCGAGTTTCTACTTTCAAATGCAATAGGAATTTTTGGGTTAGGTTAATCCGTTCGCGAGATATGGGAGTTTGAAGCCAAGAAATGGTTGAGAAGGCAAAAAATTTTTCGCAATTCTGCTGCTCCAAACGCTTAACCAGAATGGCCTAGGGAAAAAATACACATACCGTTGTAATCGGGCGAGTTTCTACTTTCAGACGCAACAGGAATTTTTGGGTTAGGTCAATCCGTTCGCGAGATATGGGACTTTGAAGCTAAGAAATGGTTGACAAGACAACAAATTTTTCGCAATTCTGCTGCTCCAATCGCTTAACCAGAATGGCCTAGGGGAAAAATACCCGTACCGTTGTAATCGGGCGAGTTTCTACTTTCAGACGCAATAGGAATTTTTCGGTTAAGTCAATCCGTTCGCGAGATATGGGAGTTTGAAGCTAAGAAATGGTTTAGAAGACAACAAATCTTTCGCAATTCTGCTGCACCAAACGCTTAACCAGAATGGGCTAGGGAAAAATACACATACCGTTGTAATCCGGCGAGTTTCTACATTCAGTTAAAATAGGAATTTTTGGGTTCGGTCAATCCGTTCGCGAGATATGGGACTTTGAAGCTAAGAAATGGTTGACAAGACAACAAATTTTTCGCACTTCTGCTGCTCCAATCGCTTAACCAGAATGCCCTAGGGGAAAAATACACGTAACGTTGTAATCGGGCGAGTTTCTTCTTTCACATGCATAGGGAATTTTTGGGTTAGGTCAATCCGTTGGCGAGATACGGGAGTTTGAAGACAAGAAATGGTTGAGAAGGCAAAAAATTGTTCGCAATTCTGCTGCTCCAAACGCTTAACCAGAATGCCCTAGGGAAAAAATACACATACCGATGTAATCGGGCGAGTTTCTACTTTCAAATGCAATAGGAATTTTTGGGTTAGGTCAATCCGTTCGCGAGATATGAGAGTTTGAATCTAAGAAATGGTTGAGAAGACAACAAATTTTTCGCATATCTGCTGCTCCAATCGCTTAACCAGAATGGCCTAGGGGAAAAATACACGTACCTTTGTAATCGGGCGAGTTACTACTTTCAAATGCAATAGGAATTTTTGGGTTAGGTCAATACGTTCGCGAGATATGGGAGTTTGAAGCCAAGAAATGGTTGAGAAGGCAAAAAATTTTTCGCAATTCTGCTGCTCCAAACGCTTAACCAGAATGGCCTAGGGAAAAAATACCCGTACCGTTGTAATCGGGCGAGTTTCTACTTTCAGACGCAATAGGAATTTTTCGGTTAAGTCAATCCGTTCGCGAGATATGGGAGTTTGAAGCTAAGAAATGGTTTAGAAGACAACAAATCTTTCGCAATTCTGCTGCACCAAACGCTTAACCAGAATGGGCTAGGGAAAAATACACATACCGTTGTAATCCGGCGAGTTTCAACATTCAGTTAAAATAGGAATTTTTGGGTTCGGTCAATCCGTTCGCGAGATACGGGACTTTGAAGCTAAGAAATGGTTGACAAGACAACAAATTTTTCGCACTTCTGCTGCTCCAATCGCTTAACCAGAATGCCCTAGGGGGAAAAAAACAAGCACCGTTGTAATCTGCGAGTTTCTACTTTCAGACGCAATAGGAATTTTTCGGTTAGGTCAATCCGTTCGCGAGATATGGGAGTTTGAAGCCAAGAAATGGTTGAGAAGGCAAAAAATTTTTCGCAATTCTGCTGCTCCAAACGCTTAACCAGAATGGCCTAGGGAAAAAATACACATACCGTTGTAATCGGGCGAGTTTCTACTTTCAGACGCAACAGGAATTTTTGGGTTAGGTCAATCCGTTCGCGAGATATGGGACTTTGAAGCTAAGAAATGGTTGACAAGACAACAAATTTTTCGCAATTCTGCTGCTCCAATCGCTTAACCAGAATGGCCTAGGGGAAAAATACCCGTACCGTTGTAATGGGGCGAGTTTCTACTTTCAGACGCAATAGGAATTTTTCGGTTAAGTCAATCCGTTCGCGAGATATGGGACTTTGAAGCTAAGAAATGGTTTAGAAGACAACAAATCTTTCGCAATTCTGCTGCACCAAACGCTTAACCAGAATGGGCTAGGGAAAAATACACATACCGTTGTAATCCGGCGAGTTTCTACATTCAGTTAAAATAGGAATTTTTGGGTTCGGTCAATCCGTTCGCGAGATATGGGACTTTGAAGCTAAGAAATGGTTGACAAGACAACAAATTTTTCGCACTTCGGCTGCTCCAATCGCTTAACCAGAATGCCCTAGAGGAAAAATACACGTACCGTTGTAATCGGGCGAGTTTCTTCTTTCAGATGCATAGGGAATTTTTGGGTTAGGTCAATCCGTTGGCGAGATACGGGAGTTTGAAGACAAGAAATGGTTGAGAAGGCAAAAAATTGTTCGCAATTCTGCTGCTCCAAACGCTTAACCAGAATGCCCTAGGGAAAAAATACACATACCGATGTAATCGGGCGAGTTTCTACTTTCAGACGCAACAGGAATTTTTGGGTTAGGTCAATCCGTTCGCGAGATATGGGACTTTGAAGCTAAGAAATGGTTGACAAGACAACAAATTTTTCGCACTTCTGCTGCTCCAATCGCTTAACCAGAATGCCCTAGGGGAAAAATACACATACCGTTGTAATCTGGCGAGTTTCTACTTTCAAATGCAATAGGAATTTTTGGGTTAGGACAATCCGTTCGCGAGATATGAGTGTTTGAAGCTAAGAAATGGTTGAGAAGACAACAAATTTTTCGCAATACTGCTGCTCGAAACGCTTAACCAGAATGGCCTAGGGAAAAAATACACATACCGTTGTAATCGGGCGAGTTTCTACTTTCAAATGCAATAGGAATTTTTGGGTCAGGTCAATCCGTTCGCGAGATATGAGTGTTTGAAGCTAAGAAATGGACGAGAAGACAACAAATTTTTCGCAAATCTGCTGCTCCAAACGCTTAACCAGAATGGCCTAGGGAAAAAATACGCATACCGTTGTAATCGGGCGAGTCTCTACTTTCAGTTACAATAGGAATTTTTGGGTTCGGTCAATCCGTTCGCGAGATATGGGACCTTGAAGCTAAGAAATGGTTGACAAGACAACAAATTTTTCGCACTTCTGCTGCTCCAATCGCTTAACCAGAATGCCCTAGGGGAAAAATACACGTACCGTTGTAACCGGGCGAGTTTCTACTTTCAGATGCATAAGGAATTTTTGGGTTAGGTCAATCCGTTCGCGAGATATGGGACTTTGAAGCTAAGAAATGGTTGACAAGACAACAAATTTTTCGCACTTCTGCTGCTCCAATCGCTTAACCAGAATGCCCTAGGGGAAAAATACACATACCGTTGTAATCTGGCGAGTTTCTACTTTCAAATGCAATAGGAATTTTTGGGTTAGGACAATCCGTTCGCGAGATATGAGAGTTTGAAGCTAAGAAATGGTTGAGAAGACAACAAATTTTTCGCAATTCTGCTGCTCCAAACGCTTAACCAGAATGGCCTAGGGAAAAAATACTCATACCGTTGTAATCGGGCAAGTTTCTACTTTCAGATGCAGAAGGAATTTTTGGGTTTGGTCAATCCGTTCGCGTGATATGGGACTTTGAAGCTAAGAAATGGTTGAGAAGGCAAAAAATTTTTCGCAATACTGCTGCTCGAAACGCTTAACCAGAATGGCCTAGGGAAAAAATACACATACCGTTGTAATCGGGCGAGTCTCTACTTTCAGTTACAATAGGAATTTTTGGGTTCGGTCAATCCGTTCGCGAGATATGGGACCTTGAAGCTAAGAAATGGTTGACAAGACAACAAATTTTTCGCACTTCTGCTGCTCCAATCGCTTAACCAGAATGCCCTAGGGGAAAAATACACGTACCGCTGTAATCGGGCGTGTTTCTACTTTCAGACGCAACAGGAATTTTTGGGTTAGGTCAATCCGTTCGCGAGATATGGGACTTTGAAGCTAAGAAATGGTTGACAAGACAACAAATTTTTCGCACTTCTGCTGCTCCAATCGCTTAACCAGAATGGCCTAGGGAATAAATACGCATACCGTTGTAATCGGGCGAGTTTCTACTTTCAGATACAATAGGAATTTTCGGGTTCGGTCAATCCGTTCGCGAGATATGGGACTTTGAAGCTAAGAAATGGTTGACAAGACAACAAATTTCTCGCACTTCTGCTGCTCGAAACGCTTAACCAGAATGGCCTAGGGAAAAAATACACATACCGTTGTATTCGGGCGAGTTTCTACTTTCAAATGCAATAGGAATTTTTGGGTCAGGTCAATCCGTTCGCGAGATATGAGTGTTTGAAGCTAAGAAATGGACGAGAAGACAACAAATTTTTCGCAAATCTGCTGCTCCAAACGCTTAACCAGAATGGCCTAGGGAAAAAATACGCATACCGTTGTAATCGGGCGAGTCTCTACTTTCAGTTACAATAGGAATTTTTGGGTTCGGTCAATCCGTTCGCGAGATATGGGACCTTGAAGCTAAGAAATGGTTGACAAGACAACAAATTTTTCGCACTTCTGCTGCTCCAATCGCTTAACCAGAATGCCCTAGGGGAAAAATACACGTACCGTTGTAACCGGGCGAGTTTCTACTTTCAGATGCATAAGGAATTTTTGGGTTAGGTCAATCCGTTCGCGAGACATGGGAGTTTGAAGCCAAGAAATGGTTGAGAAGGCAACAAATTTTTCGCCATTCTGCTGCACCAAACGCTTAACCAGAATGGGCTAGGGAAAAATACACATACCGTTGTAATCCGGCGAGTTTCTACATTCAGCTAAAATAGGAATTTTTGGGTTCGGTCAATCCGTTCGCGAGATATGGGGCTTTGAAGCTAAGAAATGGTTGACAAGACAACAAATTTTTCGCACTTCTGCTGCTCCAATCGCTTAAGCAGAATGCCCTAGGGGAAAAATACACGTACCGTTGTAATCGGGCGAGTTTCTTCTTTCAGATGCATAAGGGATTTTTGGGTTAGGTCAATCCGTTGGCGAGATACGGGAGTTTGAAGACAAGAAATGGTTGAGAAGGCAAAAAATTTTTCGCAATTCTGCTGCTCCAAACGCTTAACCAGAATGCCCTAGGGAAAAAATACACATACCGTTGTAATCGGGCGTGTTTCTACTTTCAGACGCAACAGGAATTTTTGGGTTAGGTCAATCCGTTCGCGAGATATGGGACTTTGAAGCTAAGAAATGGTTGACAAGACAACAAATTTTTCGCACTTCTGCTGCTCCAATCGCTTAACCAGAATGGCCTAGGGAATAAATACGCATACCGTTGTAATCGGGCGAGTTTCTACTTTCAGATACAATAGGAATTTTCGGGTTCGGTCAATCCGTTCGCGAGATATGGGACTTTGAAGCTAAGAAATGGTTGACAAGACAACAAATTTCTCGCACTTCTGCTGCTCCAATCGCTTAACCAGAATGCCCTAGGGGAAAAATACACATACCGTTGTAATCGGGCGAGTTTCTACTTTCAAATGCAATAGGAATTTTTGGGTCAGGTCAATCCGTTCGCGAGATATGAGTGTTTGAAGCTAAGAAATGGACGAGAAGACAACAAATTTTTCGCAAATCTGCTGCTCCAAACGCTTAACCAGAATGGCCTAGGGAAAAAATACGCATACCGTTGTAATCGGGCGAGTCTCTACTTTCAGTTACAATAGGAATTTTTGGGTTCGGTCAATCCGTTCGCGAGATATGGGACCTTGAAGCTAAGAAATGGTTGACAAGACAACAAATTTTTCGCACTTCTGCTGCTCCAATCGCTTAACCAGAATGCTCTAGGGGAAAAATACACGTACCGTTGTAACCGGGCGAGTTTCTACTTTCAGATGCATAAGGAATTTTTGGGTTAGGTCAATCCGTTCGCGAGACATGGGAGTTTGAAGCCAAGAAATGGTTGAGAAGGCAACAAATTTTTCGCAATTCTGCTGCTCCAAACGCTTAACCAGAATGGGCTAGGGAAAAATACACATACAGTTGTAATCCGGCGAGTATCTACATTCAGCTAAAATAGGAATTTTTGGGTTCGGTCAATCCGTTCGCGAGATATGGGACTTTGAAGCTAAGAAATGGTTGACAAGACAACAAATTTTTCGCACTTCTGCTGCTCCAATCGCTTAACCAGAATGCCCTACGGGGAAAATACACGTACCGTTGTAATCGGGCGAGTTTCTTCTTTCAGATGCATAAGGAATTTTTGGGTTAGGTCAATCCGTTGGCGAGAAACGGGAGTTTGAAGACAAGAAATGGTTGAGAAGGCAAAAAATTTTTCGCAATTCTGCTGCTCCAAACGCTTAACCAGAATGCCCTAGGGAAAAAATACACATACCGATGTAATCGGGCGAGTTTCTACTTTCAAATGCAATAGGAATTTTTGGGTTAGGTCAATCCGTTCGCGAGATATGAGAGTTTGAAGCTAAGAAATGGTTGAGAAGACAACAAATTTTTCGCATATCTGCTGCTCCAATCGCTTAACCAGAATGGCCTAGGGGAAAAATACACGTACCTTTGTAATCGGGCGAGTTTCTACTTTCAAATGCAATAGGAATTTTTGGGTCAGGTCAATACGTTCGCGAGATATGGGAGTTTGAAGCCAAGAAATGGTTGAGAAGGAAAAAAATTTTTCGCAATTCTGCTGCTCCAAACGCTTAACCAGAATGGCCTAGGGAAAAAATACACATACCGTTGTAATCGGGCGAGTTTCTACTTTCAGACGCAACAGGAATTTTTGGGTTAGGTCAATCCGTTCGCGAGATATGGGACTTTGAAGCTAAGAAATGGTTGACAAGACAACAAATTTTTCGCACTTCTGCTGCTCCAATCGCTTAACCAGAATGGCCTAGGGAATAAATACGCATACCGTTGTAATCGGGCGAGTTTCTACTTTCAGATACAATAGTAATTTTCGGGTTCGGTCAATCCGTTCGCGAGATATGGGACTTTGAAGCTAAGAAATGGTTGACAAGACAACAAATTTCTCGCACTTCTGCTGCTCCAATCGCTTAACCAGAATGCCCTAGGGGAAAAATACACGTACCGTTGTAATCGGGCGAGTTTCTACTTTCAGATGCATAAGGAATTTTTGGGTTAGGTCAATCCGTTCGCGAGATATGGGAGTTTGAAGCCAAGAAATGGTTGAGAAGGCAAAAAATTTTTCGCAATTCTGCTGCTCCAAACGCTTAACCAGAATGGCCTAGGGAAAAAATACACATACCGTTGTAATCGGGCGAGTTTCTACTTTCAGACGCAACAGGAATTTTTGGGTTAGGTCAATCCGTTCGCGAGATATGGGACTTTGAAGCTAAGAAATGGTTGACAAGACAACAAATTTTTCGCACCTCTGCTGCTCCAATCGCTTAACCAGAATGCCCTAGGGGAAAAATACACGTACCGTTGTAATCGGGCGAGTTTCTACTTTCAGATGCATAAGGAATTTTTGGGTTAGGTCAATCCGTTCGCGAGATATGGGAGTTTGAAGCCAAGAAATGGTTGAGAAGGCAAAAAATTTTTCGCAATTCTGCTGCTCCAAACGCTTAACCAGAATGGCCTAGGGAAAAAATACACATACCTTTGTAATCGGGCGAGTTTCTACTTTCAGACGCAACAGGAATTTTTGGGTTAGGTCAATCCGTTCGCGAGATATGGGACTTTGAAGCCAAGAAATGGTTGACAAGACAACAAATTTTTCGCAATTCTGCTGCTCCAATCTCTTAACCAGAATGGCCTAGGGGAAAAATACCCGTACCGTTGTAATCGGGCGAGTTTCTACTTTCAGACGCAATAGGAATTTTTCGGTTAAGTCAATCCGTTCGCGAGATATGGGAGTTTGAAGCTAAGAAATGGTTTAGAAGACAACAAATCTTTCGCAATTCTGCTGCACCAAACGCTTAACCAGAATGGGCTAGGGAAAAATACACATACCGTTGTAATCCAGCGAGTTTCTACATTCAGTTAAAATAGGAATTTTTGGGTTCGGTCAATCCGTTCGCGAGATACGGGACTTTGAAGCTAAGAAATGGTTGACAAGACAACAAATTTTTCGCACTTCTGCTGCTCCAATCGCTTAACCAGAATGCCCTAGGGGGAAAAAAACACGTACCGTTGTAATCTGCGAGTTTCTACTTTCAGACGCAATAGGAATTTTTCGGTTAGGTCAATCCGTTCGCGAGATATGGGAGATTGAAGCCAAGAAATGGTTGAGAAGGCAAAAAATTTTTCGCAATTCTACTGCTCCAAACTCTTAACCAGAATGGCCTAGGGAAAAAATACACATACCGTTGTAAACGGGCGAGTTTCTACTTTCAAATGCAATAGGAATTTTTGGGTTAGGTCAATCCGTTCGCGAGATATGGGAGTTTGAAGCCAAGAAATGGTTGAGAAGGCAAAAAATTTTTCGCAATTCTGCTGCTCCAAACGCTTAACCAGAATGGCCTAGGGAAAAAATACACATACCGTTGTAATCGGGCGAGTTTCTACTTTCAGACGCAACAGGAATTTTTGGGTTAGGTCAATCCGTTCGCGAGATATGGGACTTTGAAGCTAAGAAATGGTTGACAAGACAACAAATTTTTCGCAATTCTGCTGCTCCAATCGCTTAACCAGAATGGCCTAGGGGAAAAATACCCATACCGTTGTAATCGGGCGAGTTTCTTCTTTCAGACGCAATAGGAATTTTTCGGTTAAGTCAATCCGTTCGCGAGATATGGGACTTTGAAGCTAAGAAATGGTTGACAATACAACAAATTTTTCGCACTTCTGCTGCTCCAATCGCTTAACCAGAATGCCCTAGGGGAAAAATACACGTACCGTTGTAATCGGGCGAGTTTCTTCTTTCAGATGCATAAGGAATTTTTGGGTTAGTTCAATCCGTTGGCGAGATACGGGAGTTTGAAGACAAGAAATGGTTGAGAAGGCAAAAAATTGTTCGCAATTCTGCTGCTCCAAACGCTTAACCAGAATGCCCTAGGGAAAAAATACACATACCGATGTAATCGGGCGAGTTTCTACTTTCAAATGCAATAGGAATTTTTGGGTTAGGTCAATCCGTTCGCGAGATATGAGAGTTTGAAGCTAAGAAATGGTTGAGAAGACAACAAATTTTTCGCATATCTGCTGCTCCAATCGCTTAACCAGAATGGCCTAGGGGAAAAATACACGTACCTTTGTAATCGGGCGAGCTTCTACTTTCAAATGCAATAGGAATTTTTGGGTTAGGTCAATACGTTCGCGAGATATGGGACTTTGAAGATAAGAAATGGTTGACAAGACAACAAATTTTTCGCAATTCTGCTGCTCCAATCTCTTAACCAGAATGGCCTAGGGGAAAAATACCCGTACCGTTGTAATCGGGCGAGTTTCTACTTTCAGACGCAATAGGAATTTTTCGGTTAAGTCAATCCGTTCGCGAGATATGGGAGTTTGAAGCTAAGAAATGGTTTAGAAGACAACAAATCTTTCGCAATTCTGCTGCACCAAACGCTTAACCAGAATGGGCTAGGGAAAAATACACATACCGTTGTAATCCAGCGAGTTTCTACATTCAGTTAAAATAGGAATTTTTGGGTTCGGTCAATCCGTTCGCGAGATACGGGACTTTGAAGCTAAGAAATGGTTGACAAGACAACAAATTTTTCGCACTTCTGCTGCTCCAATCGCTTAACCAGAATGCCCTAGGGGGAAAAAAACACGTACCGTTGTAATCTGCGAGTTTCTACTTTCAGACGCAATAGGAATTTTTCGGTTAGGTCAATCCGTTCGCGAGATATGGGAGATTGAAGCCAAGAAATGGTTGAGAAGGCAAAAAATTTTTCGCAATTCTACTGCTCCAAACTCTTAACCAGAATGGCCTAGGGAAAAAATACACATACCGTTGTAAACGGGCGAGTTTCTACTTTCAAATGCAATAGGAATTTTTGGGTTAGGTCAATCCGTTCGCGAGATATGGGAGTTTGAAGCCAAGAAATGGTTGAGAAGGCAAAAAATTTTTCGCAATTCTGCTGCTCCAAACGCTTAACCAGAATGGCCTAGGGAAAAAATACACATACCGTTGTAATCGGGCGAGTTTCTACTTTCAGACGCAACAGGAATTTTTGGGTTAGGTCAATCCGTTCGCGAGATATGGGACTTTGAAGCTAAGAAATGGTTGACAAGACAACAAATTTTTCGCAATTCTGCTGCTCCAATCGCTTAACCAGAATGGCCTAGGGGAAAAATACCCATACCGTTGTAATCGGGCGAGTTTCTACTTTCAGACGCAATAGGAATTTTTCGGTTAAGTCAATCCGTTCGCGAGATATGGGACTTTGAAGCTAAGAAATGGTTGACAATACAACAAATTTTTCGCACTTCTGCTGCTCCAATCGCTTAACCAGAATGCCCTAGGGGAAAAATACACGTACCGTTGTAATCGGGCGAGTTTCTTCTTTCAGATGCATAAGGAATTTTTGGGTTAGTTCAATCCGTTGGCGAGATACGGGAGTTTGAAGACAAGAAATGGTTGAGAAGGCAAAAAATTGTTCGCAATTCTGCTGCTCCAAACGCTTAACCAGAATGCCCTAGGGAAAAAATACACATACCGATGTAATCGGGCGAGTTTCTACTTTCAAATGCAATAGGAATTTTTGGGTTAGGTCAATCCGTTCGCGAGATATGAGAGTTTGAAGCTAAGAAATGGTTGAGAAGACAACAAATTTTTCGCATATCTGCTGCTCCAATCGCTTAACCAGAATGGCCTAGGGGAAAAATACACGTACCTTTGTAATCGGGCGAGCTTCTACTTTCAAATGCAATAGGAATTTTTGGGTTAGGTCAATACGTTCGCGAGATATGGGACTTTGAAGATAAGAAATGGTTGACAAGACAACAAATTTTTCGCAATTCTGCTGCTCCAATCTCTTAACCAGAATGGCCTAGGGGAAAAATACCCGTACCGTTGTAATCGGGCGAGTTTCTACTTTCAGACGCAATAGGAATTTTTCGGTTAAGTCAATCCGTTCGCGAGATATGGGAGTTTGAAGCTAAGAAATGGTTTAGAAGACAACAAATCTTTCGCAATTCTGCTGCAGCAAACGCTTAACCAGAATGGGCTAGGGAAAAATACACATACCGTTGTAATCCGGCGAGTTTCTACATTCAGTTAAAATAGGAATTTTTGGGTTCGGTCAATCCGTTCGCGAGATACGGGACTTTGAAGCTAAGAAATGGTTGACAAGACAACAAATTTTTCGCACTTCTGCTGCTCCAATCGCTTAACCAGAATGCCCTAGGGGGAAAAAAACACGTACCGTTGTAATCTGCGAGTTTCTACTTTCAGACGCAATAGGAATTTTTCGGTTAGGTCAATCCGTTCGCGAGATATGGGAGATTGAAGCCAAGAAATGGTTGAGAAGGCAAAAAATTTTTCGCAATTCTACTGCTCCAAACTCTTAACCAGAATGGCCTAGGGAAAAAATACACATACCGTTGTAAACGGGCGAGTTTCTACTTTCAAATGCAATAGGAATTTTTGGGTTAGGTCAATCCGTTCGCGAGATATGGGAGTTTGAAGCCAAGAAATGGTTGAGAAGGCAAAAAATTTTTCGCAATTCTGCTGCTCCAAACGCTTAACCAGAATGGCCTAGGGAAAAAATACACATACCGTTGTAATCGGGCGAGTTTCTACTTTCAGACGCAACAGGAATTTTTGGGTTAGGTCAATCCGTTCGCGAGATATGGGACTTTGAAGCTAAGAAATGGTTGACAAGACAACAAATTTTTCGCAATTCTGCTGCTCCAATCGCTTAACCAGAATGGCCTAGGGGAAAAATACCCATACCGTTGTAATCGGGCGCGTTTCTACTTTCAGACGCAATAGGAATTTTTCGGTTAAGTCAATCCGTTCGCGAGATATGGGACTTTGAAGCTAAGAAATGGTTGACAATACAACAAATTTTTCGCACTTCTGCTGCTCCAATCGCTTAACCAGAATGCCCTAGGGGAAAAATACACGTACCGTTGTAATCGGGCGAGTTTCTTCTTTCAGATGCATAAGGAATTTTTGGGTTAGTTCAATCCGTTGGCGAGATACGGGAGTTTGAAGACAAGAAATGGTTGAGAAGGCAAAAAATTGTTCGCAATTCTGCTGCTCCAAACGCTTAACCAGAATGCCCTAGGGAAAAAATACACATACCGATGTAATCGGGCGAGTTTCTACTTTCAAATGCAATAGGAATTTTTGGGTTAGGTCAATCCGTTCGCGATATATGAGAGTTTGAAGCTAAGAAATGGTTGAGAAGACAACAAATTTTTCGCATATCTGCTGCTCCAATCGCTTAACCAGAATGGCCTAGGGGAAAAATACACGTACCTTTGTAATCGGGCGAGTTTCTACTTTCAAATGCAATAGGAATTTTTGGGTTAGGTCAATACGTTCGCGAGATATGGGACTTTGAAGCTAAGAAATGGTTGACAAGACAACAAATTTTTCGCAATTCTGCTGCTCCAATCTCTTAACCAGAATGGCCTAGGGGAAAAATACCCGTACCGTTGTAATCGGGCGAGTTTCTACTTTCAGACGCAATAGGAATTTTTCGGTTAAGTCAATCCGTTCGCGAGATATGGGAGTTTGAAGCTAAGAAATGGTTTAGAAGACAACAAATCTTTCGCAATTCTGCTGCACCAAACGCTTAACCAGAATGGGCTAGGGAAAAATACACATACCGTTGTAATCCGGCGAGTTTCTACATTCAGTTAAAATAGGAATTTTTGGGTTCGGTCAATCCGTTCGCGAGATACGGGACTTTGAAGCTAAGAAATGGTTGACAAGACAACAAATTTTTCGCACTTCTGCTGCTCCAATCGCTTAACCAGAATGCCCTAGGGGGAAAAAAACACGTACCGTTGTAATCTGCGAGTTTCTACTTTCAGACGCAATAGGAATTTTTCGGTTAGGTCAATCCGTTCGCGAGGTATGGGAGATTGAAGCCAAGAAATGGTTGAGAAGGCAAAAAATTTTTCGCAATTCTACTGCTCCAAACTCTTAACCAGAATGGCCTAGGGAAAAAATACACATACCGTTGTAAACGGGCGAGTTTCTACTTTCAAATGCAATAGGAATTTTTGGGTTAGGTCAATCCGTTCGCGAGATATGGTAGTTTGAAGCCAAGAAATGGTTGAGAAGGCAAAAAATTTTTCGCAATTCTGCTGCTCCAAACGCTTAACCAGAAAGGCCTAGGGAAAAAATACACATACCGTTGTAATCGGGCGAGTTTCTACTTTCAGACGCAACAGGAATTTTTGGGTTAGGTCAATCCGTTCGCGAGATATGGGACTTTGAAGCTAAGAAATGGTTGACAAGACAACAAATTTTTCGCAATTCTGCTGCTCCAATCGCTTAACCAGAATGGCCTAGGGGAAAAATACCCGTACCGTTGTAATCGGGCGAGTTTCTACTTTCAGACGCAATAGGAATTTTTCGGTTAAGTCAATCCGTTCGCGAGATATGGGAGTTTGAAGCTAAGAAATGGTTTAGAAGACAACAAATCTTTCGCAATTCTGCTGCTCCAAACGCTTAACCAGAATGGGCTAGGGAAAAATTCACATACCGTTGTAATCCGGCGAGTTTCTACATTCAGTTAAAATAGGAATTTTTGGGTTCGGTCAATCCGTTCGCGAGATATGGGACTTTGAAGCTAAGAAATGGTTGACAAGACAACAAATTTTTCGCACTTCTGCTGCTCCAATCGCTTAACCAGAATGCCCTAGGGCAAAAATACACGTACCGTTGTAATCGGGCGAGTTTCTTCTTTCAGATGCATAAGGAATTTTTGGGTTAGTTCAATCCGTTGGCGAGATACGGGAGTTTGAAGACAAGAAATGGTTGAGAAGGCAAAAAATTGTTCGCAATTCTGCTGCTCCAAACGCTTAACCAGAATGCCCTAGGGAAAAAATACACATACCGATGTAATCGGGCGAGTTTCTACTTTCAAATGCAATAGGAATTTTTGGGTTAGCTCAATCCGTTCGCGAGATATGAGAGTTTGAAGCTAAGAAATGGTTGAGAAGACAACAAATTTTTCGCATATCTGCTGCTCCAATCGCTTAACCAGAATGGCCTAGGGGAAAAATACACATACCGTTGTAATCGGGCGAGTTTCTACTTTCAGACGCAACAGGAATTTTTGGGTTAGGTCAATCCGTTCTCGAGATATGGGAGTTTGAAGCTAAGAAATGGTTTAGAAGACAACAAATCTTTCGCAATTCTGCTGCTCCAAACGCTTAACCAGAATGGGCTAGGGAAAAATACACATACCGTTGTAATCCGGCGAGTTTCTACATTCAGTTAAAATAGGAATTTTTGGGTTCGGTCAATCCGTTCGCGAGATATGGGACTTTGAAGCTAAGAAATGGTTGACAAGACAACAAATTTTTCGCACTTCTGCTGCTCCAATCGCTTAACCAGAATGCCCTAGGGGAAAAATACACGTACCGTTGTAATCGGGCGAGTTTCTTCTTTCAGATGCATAAGGAATTTTTGGGTTAGTTCAATCCGTTGGCGAGATACGGGAGTTTGAAGACAAGAAATGGTTGAGAAGGCAAAAAATTGTTCGCAATTCTGCTGCTCCAAACGCTTAACCAGAATGCCCTAGGGAAAAAATACACATACCGATGTAATCGGGCGAGTTTCTACTTTCAAATGCAATAGGAATTTTTGGGTTAGCTCAATCCGTTCGCGAGATATGAGAGTTTGAAGCTAAGAAATGGTTGAGAAGACAACAAATTTTTCGCATATCTGCTGCTCCAATCGCTTAACCAGAATGGCCTAGGGGAAAAATACACGTACCTTTGTAATCGGGCGAGTTTCTACTTTCAAATGCAATAGGAATTTTTGGGTTAGGTCAATACGTTCGCGAGATATGGGACTTTGAAGCTAAGAAATGGTTGACAAGACAACAAATTTTTCGCACTTCTGCTGCTCCAATCGCTTAACCAGAATGCCCTAGGGGAAAAATACACGTACCGTTGTAATCGGGCGAGTTTCTTCTTTCAGATGCATAAGGAATTTTTGGGTTAGTTCAATCCGTTGGCGAGATACGGGAGTTTGAAGACAAGAAATGGTTGAGAAGGCAAAAAATTGTTCGCAATTCTGCTGCTCCAAACGCTTAACCAGAATGCCCTAGGGAAAAAATACACATACCGATGTAATCGGGCGAGTTTCTACTTTCAAATGCAATAGGAATTTTTGGGTTAGCTCAATCCGTTCGCGAGATATGAGAGTTTGAAGCTAAGAAATGGTTGAGAAGACAACAAATTTTTCGCATATCTGCTGCTCCAATCGCTTAACCAGAATGGCCTAGGGGAAAAATACACGTACCTTTGTAATCGGGCGAGTTTCTACTTTCAAATGCAATAGGAATTTTTGGGTTAGGTCAATACGTTCGCGAGATATGGGAGTTTGAAGCCAAGAAATGGTTGAGAAGGCAAAAAATTTTTCGCAATTCTGCTGCTCCAAACGCTTAACCAGAATGGCCTAGGGAAAAAATACACATACCGTTGTAATCGGGCGAGTTTCTACTTTCAGACGCAACAGGAATTTTTGGGTTAGGTCAATCCGTTCGCGAGATATGGGACTTTGAAGCTAAGAAATGGTTGACAAGACAACAAATTTTTCGCACTTCTGCTGCTCCAATCGCTTAACCAGAATGCCCTAGGGGAAAAATACACATACCGTTGTAATCTGGCGAGTTTCTACTTTCAAATGCAATAGGAATTTTTGGGTTAGGTCAATACGTTCGCGAGATATGGGACTTTGAAGCTAAGAAATGGTTGACAAGACAACAAATTTTTCGCAATTCTGCTGCTCCAATCTCTTAACCAGAATGGCCTAGGGGAAAAATACCCGTACCGTTGTAATCGGGCGAGTTTCTACTTTCAGACGCAATAGGAATTTTTCGGTTAAGTCAATCCGTTCGCGAGATATGGGAGTTTGAAGCTAAGAAATGGTTTAGAAGACAACAAATCTTTCGCAATTCTGCTGCACCAAACGCTTAACCAGAATGGGCTAGGGAAAAATACACATACCGTTGTAATCCGGCGAGTTTCTACATTCAGTTAAAATAGGAATTTTTGGGTTCGGTCAATCCGTTCGCGAGATACGGGACTTTGAAGCTAAGAAATGGTTGACAAGACAACACATTTTTCGCACTTCTGCTGCTCCAATCGCTTAACCAGAATGCCCTAGGGGGAAAAAAACACGTACCGTTGTAATCTGCGAGTTTCTACTTTCAGACGCAATAGGAATTTTTCGGTTAGGTCAATCCGTTCGCGAGATATGGGAGATTGAAGCCAAGAAATGGTTGAGAAGGCAAAAAATTTTTCGCAATTCTACTGCTCCAAACTCTTAACCAGAATGGCCTAGGGAAAAAATACACATACCGTTGTAAACGGGCGAGTTTCTACTTTCAAATGCAATAGGAATTTTTGGGTTAGGTCAATCCGTTCGCGAGATATGGGAGTTTGAAGCCAAGAAATGGTTGAGAAGGCAAAAAATTTTTCGCAATTCTGCTGCTCCAAACGCTTAACCAGAATGGCCTAGGGAAAAAATACACATACCGTTGTAATCGGGCGAGTTTCTACTTTCAGACGCAACAGGAATTTTTGGGTTAGGTCAATCCGTTCGCGAGATATGGGACTTTGAAGCTAAGAAATGGTTGACAAGACAACAAATTTTTCGCAATTCTGCTGCTCCAATCGCTTAACCAAAATGGCCTAGGGGAAAAATACCCATACCGTTGTAATCGGGCGAGTTTCTACTTTCAGACGCAATAGGAATTTTTCGGTTAAGTCAATCCGTTCGCGAGATATGGGACTTTGAAGCTAAGAAATGGTTGACAATACAACAAATTTTTCGCACTTCTGCTGCTCCAATCGCTTAACCAGAATGCCCTAGGGGAAAAATACACGTACCGTTGTAATCGGGCGAGTTTCTTCTTTCAGATGCATAAGGAATTTTTGGGTTAGTTCAATCCGTTGGCGAGATACGGGTGTTTGAAGACAAGAAACGGTTGAGAAGGCAAAAAATTGTTCGCAATTCTGCTGCTCCAAACGCTTAACCAGAATGCCCTAGGGAAAAAATACACATACCGATGTAATCGGGCGAGTTTCTACTTTCAAATGCAATAGGAATTTTTGGGTTAGGTCAATCCGTTCGCGATATATGAGAGTTTGAAGCTAAGAAATGGTTGAGAAGACAACAAATTTTTCGCATATCTGCTGCTCCAATCGCTTAACCAGAATGTCCTAGGGGAAAAATACACGTACCTTTGTAATCGGGCGAGTTTCTACTTTCAAATGCAATAGGAATTTTTGGGTTAGGTCAATACGTTCGCGAGATATGGGACTTTGAAGCTAAGAAATGGTTGACAAGACAACAAATTTTTCGCAATTCTGCTGCTCCAATCTCTTAACCAGAATGGCCTAGGGGAAAAATACCCGTACCGTTGTAATCGGGCGAGTTTCTACTTTCAGACGCAATAGGAATTTTTCGGTTAAGTCAATCCGTTCGCGAGATATGGGAGTTTGAAGCTAAGAAATGGTTTAGAAGACAACAAATCTTTCGCAATTCTGCTGCACCAAACGCTTAACCAGAATGGGCTAGGGAAAAATACACATACCGTTGTAATCCGGCGAGTTTCTACATTCAGTTAAAATAGGAATTTTTTGGTTCGGTCAATCCGTTCGCGAGATACGGGACTTTGAAGCTAAGAAATGGTTGACAAGACAACAAATTTTTCGCACTTCTGCTGCTCCAATCGCTTAACCAGAATGCCCTAGGGGGAAAAAAACACGTACCGTTGTAATCTGCGAGTTTCTACTTTCAGACGCAATAGGAATTTTTCGGTTAGGTCAATCCGTTCGCGAGATATGGGAGATTGAAGCCAAGAAATGGTTGAGAAGGCAAAAAATTTTTCGCAATTCTACTGCTCCAAACTCTTAACCAGAATGGCCTAGGGAAAAAATACACATACCGTTGTAAACGGGCGAGTTTCTACTTTCAAATGCAATAGGAATTTTTGGGTTAGGTCAATCCGTTCGCGAGATATGGGAGTTTGAAGCCAAGAAATGGTTGAGAAGGCAAAAAATTTTTCGCAATTCTGCTGCTCCAAACGCTTAACCAGAATGGCCTAGGGAAAAAATACACATACCGTTGTAATCGGGCGAGTTTCTACTTTCAGACGCAACAGGAATTTTTGGGTTAGGTCAATCCGTTCGCGAGATATGGGACTTTGAAGCTAAGAAATGGTTGACAAGACAACAAATTTTTCGCAATTCTGCTGCTCCAATCGCTTAACCAGAATGGCCTAGGGGAAAAATACCCATACCGTTGTAATCGGGCGAGTTTCTACTTTCAGACGCAATAGGAATTTTTCGGTTAAGTCAATCCGTTCGCGAGATATGGGACTTTGAAGCTAAGAAATGGTTGACAATACAACAAATTTTTCGCACTTCTGCTGCTCCAATCGCTTAACCAGAATGCCCTAGGGGAAAAATACACGTACCGTTGTAATCGGGCGAGTTTCTTCTTTCAGATGCATAAGGAATTTTTGGGTTAGTTCAATCCGTTGGCGAGATACGGGAGTTTGAAGACAAGAAACGGTTGAGAAGGCAAAAAATTGTTCGCAATTCTGCTGCTCCAAACGCTTAACCAGAATGCCCTAGGGAAAAAATACACATACCGATGTAATCGGGCGAGTTTCTACTTTCAAATGCAATAGGAATTTTTGGGTTAGGTCAATCCGTTCGCGATATATGAGAGTTTGAAGCTAAGAAATGGTTGAGAAGACAACAAATTTTTCGCAATTCTGCTGCTCCAAACGCTTAACCAGAATGCCCTAGGGAAAAAATACACATACCGATGTAATCGGGCGAGATTCTACTTTCAAATGCAATAGGAATTTTTGGGTTAGCTCAATCCGTTCGCGAGATATGAGAGTTTGAAGCTAAGAAATGGTTGAGAAGACAACAAATTTTTCGCATATCTGCTGCTCCAATCGCTTAACCAGAATGGCCTAGGGGAAAAATACACGTACCTTTGTAATCGGGCGAGTTTCTACTTTCAAATGCAATAGGAATTTTTGGGTTAGGTCAATACGTTCGCGAGATATGGGAGTTTGAAGCCAAGAAATGGTTGAGAAGGCAAAAAATTTTTCGCAATTCTGCTGCTCCAAACGCTTAACCAGAATGGCCTAGGGAAAAAATACACATACCGTTGTAATCGGGCGAGTTTCTACTTTCAGACGCAACAGGAATTTTTGGGTTAGGTCAATCCGTTCGCGAGATATGGGACTTTGAAGCTAAGAAATGGTTGACAAGACAACAAATTGTTCGCACTTCTGCTGCTCCAATCGCTTAACCAGAATGCCCTAGGGGAAAAATACACATACCGTTGTAATCTGGCGAGTTTCTACTTTCAAATGCAATAGGAATTTTTGGGTTAGGTCAATACGTTCGCGAGATATGGGACTTTGAAGCTAAGAAATGGTTGACAAGACAACAAATTTTTCGCAATTCTGCTGCTCCAATCTCTTAACCAGAATGGCCTAGGGGAAAAATACCCGTACCGTTGTAATCGGGCGAGTTTCTACTTTCAGACGCAATAGGAATTTTTCGGTTAAGTCAATCCGTTCGCGAGATATGGGAGTTTGAAGCTAAGAAATGGTTTAGAAGACAACAAATCTTTCGCAATTCTGCTGCACCAAACGCTTAACCAGAATGGGCTAGGGAAAAATACACAAACCGTTGTAATCCGGCGAGTTTCTACATTCAGTTAAAATAGGAATTTTTTGGTTCGGTCAATCCGTTCGCGAGATACGGGACTTTGAAGCTAAGAAATGGTTGACAAGACAACAAATTTTTCGCACTTCTGCTGCTCCAATCGCTTAACCAGAATGCCCTAGGGGGAAAAAAACACGTACCGTTGTAATCTGCGAGTTTCTACTTTCAGTCGCAATAGGAATTTTTCGGTTAGGTCAATCCGTTCGCGAGATATGGGAGATTGAAGCCAAGAAATGGTTGAGAAGGCAAAAAATTTTTCGCAATTCTACTGCTCCAAACTCTTAACCAGAATGGCCTAGGGAAAAAATACACATACCGTTGTAAACGGGCGAGTTTCTACTTTCAAATGCAATAGGAATTTTTGGGTTAGGTCAATCCGTTCGCGAGATATGGGAGTTTGAAGCCAAGAAATGGTTGAGAAGGCAAAAAATTTTTCGCAATTCTGCTGCTCCAAACGCTTAACCAGAATGGCCTAGGGAAAAAATACACATACCGTTGTAATCGGGCGAGTTTCTACTTTCAGACGCAACAGGAATTTTTGGGTTAGGTCAATCCGTTCGCGAGATATGGGACTTTGAAGCTAAGAAATGGTTGACAAGACAACAAATTTTTCGCAATTCTGCTGCTCCAATCGCTTAACCAGAATGGCCTAGGGGAAAAATACCCATACCGTTGTAATCGGGCGAGTTTCTACTTTCAGACGCAATAGGAATTTTTGGGTTAGGTCAATACGTTCGCGAGATATGGGACTTTGAAGCTAAGAAATGGTTGACAAGACAACAAATTTTTCGCAATTCTGCTGCTCCAATCTCTTAACCAGAATGGCCTAGGGGAAAAATACCCGTACCGTTGTAATCGGGCGAGTTTCTACTTTCAGACGCAATAGGAATTTTTCGGTTAAGTCAATCCGTTCGCGAGATATGGGACTTTGAAGCTAAGAAATGGTTGACAAGACAACAAATTGTTCGCACTTCTGCTGCTCCAATCGCTTAACCAGAATGCCCTAGGGGAAAAATACACATACCGTTGTAATCTGGCGAGTTTCTACTTTCAAATGCAATAGGAATTTTTGGGTTAGGTCAATACGTTCGCGAGATATGGGACTTTGAAGCTAAGAAATGGTTGACAAGACAACAAATTTTTCGCAATTCTGCTGCTCCAATCTCTTAACCAGAATGGCCTAGGGGAAAAATACCCGTACCGTTGTAATCGGGCGAGTTTCTACTTTCAGACGCAATAGGAATTTTTCGGTTAAGTCAATCCGTTCGCGAGATATGGGAGTTTGAAGCTAAGAAATGGTTTAGAAGACAACAAATCTTTCGCAATTCTGCTGCACCAAACGCTTAACCAGAATGGGCTAGGGAAAAATACACAAACCGTTGTAATCCGGCGAGTTTCTACATTCAGTTAAAATAGGAATTTTTTGGTTCGGTCAATCCGTTCGCGAGATACGGGACTTTGAAGCTAAGAAATGGTTGACAAGACAACAAATTTTTCGCACTTCTGCTGCTCCAATCGCTTAACCAGAATGCCCTAGGGGGAAAAAAACACGTACCGTTGTAATCTGCGAGTTTCTACTTTCAGTCGCAATAGGAATTTTTCGGTTAGGTCAATCCGTTCGCGAGATATGGGAGATTGAAGCCAAGAAATGGTTGAGAAGGCAAAAAATTTTTCGCAATTCTACTGCTCCAAACTCTTAACCAGAATGGCCTAGGGAAAAAATACACATACCGTTGTAAACGGGCGAGTTTCTACTTTCAAATGCAATAGGAATTTTTGGGTTAGGTCAATCCGTTCGCGAGATATGGGAGTTTGAAGCCAAGAAATGGTTGAGAAGGCAAAAAATTTTTCGCAATTCTGCTGCTCCAAACGCTTAACCAGAATGGCCTAGGGAAAAAATACACATACCGTTGTAATCGGGCGAGTTTCTACTTTCAGACGCAACAGGAATTTTTGGGTTAGGTCAATCCGTTCGCGAGATATGGGACTTTGAAGCTAAGAAATGGTTGACAAGACAACAAATTTTTCGCAATTCTGCTGCTCCAATCGCTTAACCAGAATGGCCTAGGGGAAAAATACCCATACCGTTGTAATCGGGCGAGTTTCTACTTTCAGACGCAATAGGAATTTTTCGGTTAAGTCAATCCGTTCGCGAGATATGGGACTTTGAAGCTAAGAAATGGTTGACAATACAACAAATTTTTCGCACTTCTGCTGCTCCAATCGCTTAACCAGAATGCCCTAGGGGAAAAATACACGTACCGTTGTAATCGGGCGAGTTTCTTCTTTCAGATGCATAAGGAATTTTTGGGTTAGTTCAATCCGTTGGCGAGATACGGGAGTTTGAAGCTAAGAAATGGTTTAGAAGACAACAAATCTTTCGCAATTCTGCTGCTCCAAACGCTTAACCAGAATGGGCTAGGGAAAAATACACATACCGTTGTAATCCGGCGAGTTTCTACATTCAGTTAAAATAGGAATTTTTGGGTTCGGTCAATCCGTTCGCGAGATATGGGACTTTGAAGCTAAGAAATGGTTGACAAGACAACAAATTTTTCGCACTTCTGCTGCTCCAATCGCTTAACCAGAATGCCCTAGGGGAAAAATACACGTACCGTTGTAATCGGGCGAGTTTCTTCTTTCAGATGCATAAGGAATTTTTGGGTTAGTTCAATCCGTTGGCGAGATACGGGAGTTTGAAGACAAGAAACGGTTGAGAAGGCAAAAAATTGTTCGCAATTCTGCTGCTCCAAACGCTTAACCAGAATGCCCTAGGGAAAAAATACACATACCGATGTAATCGGGCGAGTTTCTACTTTCAAATGCAATAGGAATTTTTGGGTTAGGTCAATCCGTTCGCGATATATGAGAGTTTGAAGCTAAGAAATGGTTGAGAAGACAACAAATTTTTCGCATATCTGCTGCTCCAATCGCTTAACCAGAATGTCCTAGGGGAAAAATACACGTACCTTTGTAATCGGGCGAGTTTCTACTTTCAAATGCAATAGGAATTTTTGGGTTAGGTCAATACGTTCGCGAGATATGGGACTTTGAAGCTAAGAAATGGTTGACAAGACAACAAATTTTTCGCAATTCTGCTGCTCCAATCTCTTAACCAGAATGGCCTAGGGGAAAAATACCCGTACCGTTGTAATCGGGCGAGTTTCTACTTTCAGACGCAATAGGAATTTTTCGGTTAAGTCAATCCGTTCGCGAGATATGGGAGTTTGAAGCTAAGAAATGGTTTAGAAGACAAAAAATCTTTCGCAATTCTGCTGCTCCAAACGCTTAACCAGAATGGGCTAGGGAAAAATACACATACCGTTGTAATCCGGCGAGTTTCTACATTCAGTTAAAATAGGAATTTTTGGGTTCGGTCAATCCGTTCGCGAGATATGGGACTTTGAAGCTAAGAAATGGTTGACAAGACAACAAATTTTTCGCACTCCTGCTGCTCCAATCGCTTAACCAGAATGCCCTAGGGGAAAAATACACGTACCGTTGTAATCGGGCGAGTTTCTTCTTTCAGATGCATAAGGAATTTTTGGGTTAGTTCAATCCGTTGGCGAGATACGGGAGTTTGAAGACAAGAAATGGTTGAGAAGGTAAAAAATTGTTCGCAATTCTGCTGCTCCAAACGCTTAACCAGAATGCCCTAGGGAAAAAATACACATACCGATGTAATCGGGCGAGTTTCTACTTTCAAATGCAATAGGAATTTTTGGGTTAGCTCAATCCGTTCGCGAGATATGAGAGTTTGAAGCTAAGAAATGGTTGAGAAGACAACAAATTTTTCGCATATCTGCTGCTCCAATCGCTTAACCAGAATGGCCTAGGGGAAAAATACACGTACCTTTGTAATCGGGCGAGTTTCTACTTTCAAATGCAATAGGAATTTTTGGGTTAGGTCAATACGTTCGCGAGATATGGGAGTTTGAAGCCAAGAAATGGTTGAGAAGGCAAAAAATTTTTCGCAATTCTGCTGCTCCAAACGCTTAACCAGAATGGCCTAGGGAAAAAATACACATACCGTTGTAATCGGGCGAGTTTCTACTTTCAGACGCAACAGGAATTTTTGGGTTAGGTCAATCCGTTCGCGAGATATGGGACTTTGAAGCTAAGAAATGGTTGACAAGACAACAAATTTTTCGCACTTCTGCTGCTCCAATCGCTTAACCAGAATGCCCTAGGGGAAAAATACACATACCGTTGTAATCTGGCGAGTTTCTTCTTTCAAATGCAATAGGAATTTTTGGGTTAGGTCAATACGTTCGCGAGATATGGGACTTTGAAGCTAAGAAATGGTTGACAAGACAACAAATTTTTCGCAATTCTGCTGCTCCAATCTCTTAACCAGAATGGCCTAGGGGAAAAATACCCGTACCGTTGTAATCGGGCGAGTTTCTACTTTCAGGCGCAATAGGAATTTTTCGGTTAAGTCAATCCGTTCGCGAGATATGGGAGTTTGAAGCTAAGAAATGGTTTAGAAGACAACAAATCTTTCGCAATTCTGCTGCACCAAACGCTTAACCAGAATGGGCTAGGGAAAAATACACATACCGTTGTAATCCGGCGAGTTTCTACATTCAGTTAAAATAGGAATTTTTTGGTTCGGTCAATCCGTTCGCGAGATACGGGACTTTGAAGCTAAGAAATGGTTGACAAGACAACAAATTTTTCGCACTTCTGCTGCTCCAATCGCTTAACCAGAATGCCCTAGGGGGAAAAAAACACGTACCGTTGTAATCTGCGAGTTTCTACTTTCAGACGCAATAGGAATTTTTCGGTTAGGTCAATCCGTTCGCGAGATATGGGAGATTGAAGCCAAGAAATGGTTGAGAAGGCAAAAAATTTTTCGCAATTCTACTGCTCCAAACTCTTAACCAGAATGGCCTAGGGAAAAAATACACATACCGTTGTAAACGGGCGAGTTTCTACTTTCAAATGCAATAGGAATTTTTGGGTTAGGTCAATCCGTTCGCGAGATATGGGAGTTTGAAGCCAAGAAATGGTTGAGAAGGCAAAAAATTTTTCGCAATTCTGCTGCTCCAAACGCTTAACCAGAATGGCCTAGGAAAAAATACACATACCGTTGTAATCGGGCGAGTTTCTACTTTCAGACGCAACAGGAATTTTTGGGTTAGGTCAATCCGTTCGCGAGATATGGGACTTTGAAGCTAAGAAATGGTTGACAAGACAACAAATTTTTCGCAATTCTGCTGCTCCAATCGCTTAACCAGAATGGCCTAGGGGAAAAATACCCATACCGTTGTAATCGGGCGAGTTTCTACTTTCAGACGCAATAGGAATTTTTCGGTTAAGTCAATCCGTTCGCGAGATATGGGACTTTGAAGCTAAGAAATGGTTGACAATACAACAAATTTTTCGCACTTCTGCTGCTCCAATCGCTTAACCAGAATGCCCTAGGGGAAAAATACACGTACCGTTGTAATCGGGCGAGTTTCTTCTTTCAGATGCATAAGGAATTTTTGGGTTAGTTCAATCCGTTGGCGAGATACGGGAGTTTGAAGACAAGAAACGGTTGAGAAGGCAAAAAATTGTTCGCAATTCTGCTGCTCCAAACGCTTAACCAGAATGCCCTAGGGAAAAAATACACATACCGATGTAATCGGGCGAGTTTCTACTTTCAAATGCAATAGGAATTTTTGGGTTAGGTCAGTCCGTTCGCGATATATGAGAGTTTGAAGCTAAGAAATGGTTGAGAAGACAACAAATTTTTCGCATATCTGCTGCTCCAATCGCTTAACCAGAATGTCCTAGGGGAAAAATACACGTACCTTTGTAATCGGGCGAGTTTCTACTTTCAAATGCAATAGGAATTTTTGGGTTAGGTCAATACGTTCGCGAGACATGGGACTTTGAAGCTAAGAAATGTTTGACAAGACAACAAATTTTTCGCAATTCTGCTGCTCCAATCTCTTAACCAGAATGGCCTAGGGGGAAAAATACCCGTACCGTTGTAATCGGGCGAGTTTCTACTTTCAGACGCAATAGGAATTTTTCGGTTAAGTCAATCCGTTCGCGAGATATGGGAGTTTGAAGCTAAGAAATGGTTTAGAAGACAGCAAATCTTTCGCAATTCTGCTGCACCAAACGCTTAACCAGAATGGGCTAGGGAAAAATACACATACCGTTGTAATCCGGCGAGTTTCTACATTCAGTTAAAATAGGAATTTTTGGGTTCGGTCAATCCGTTCGCGAGATACGGGACTTTGAAGCTAAGAAATGGTTGACAAGACAACAAATTTTTCGCACTTCTGCTGCTCCAATCGCTTAACCGGAATGCCCTAGGGGGAAAAAAACACGTACCGTTGTAATCTGCGAGTTTCTACTTTCAGACGCAATAGGAATTTTTCGGTTAGGTCAATCCGTTCGCGAGATATGGGAGATTGAAGCCAAGAAATGGTTGAGAAGGCAAAAAATTTTTCGCAATTCTACTGCTCCAAACTCTTAACCAGAATGGCCTAGGGAAAAAATACACATACCGTTGTAAACGGGCGAGTTTCTACTTTCAAATGCAATAGGAATTTTTGGGTTAGGTCAATCCGTTCGCGAGATATGGTAGTTTGAAGCCAAGAAATGGTTGAGAAGGCAAAAAATTTTTCGCAATTCTGCTGCTCCAAACGCTTAACCAGAATGGCCTAGGGAAAAAATACACATACCGTTGTAATCGGGCGAGTTTCTACTTTCAGACGCAACAGGAATTTTTGGGTTAGGTCAATCCGTTCGCGAGATATGCGACTTTGAAGCTAAGAAATGGTTGACAAGACAACAAATTTTTCGCAATTCTGCTGCTCCAATCGCTTAACCAGAATGGCCTAGGGGAAAAATACCCGTACCGTTGTAATCGGGCGAGTTTCTACTTTCAGACGCAATAGGAATTTTTCGGTTAAGTCAATCCGTTCGCGAGATAGGGTGAGTGGAGGGTTTGAAGCTAAGAAATGGTTTAGAAGACAACAAATCTTTCGCAATTCTGCTGCACCAAACGCTTAACCAGAATGGGCTAGGGAAAAATACACATACCGTTGTAATCCGGTGAGTTTCTACATTCAGTTAAAATAGGAATTTTTGGGTTCGGTCAATCCGTTCGCGAGATATGGGACTTTGAAGCTAAGAAATGGTTGACAAGACAACAAATTTTTCGCACTTCTGCTGCTCCAATCGCTTAACCAGAATGCCCTAGGGGAAAAATACACGTACCGTTGTAATCGGGCGAGTTTCTTCTTTCAGATGCATAAGGAATTTTTGGGTTAGTTCAATCCGTTGGCGAGATACGGGAGTTTGAAGACAAGAAATGGTTGAGAAGGCAAAAAATTGTTCGCAATTCTACTGCTCCAAACTCTTAACCAGAATGGCCTAGGGAAAAAATACACATACCGATGTAATCGGGCGAGTTTCTACTTTCAAATGCAATAGGAATTTTTGGGTTAGGTCAATCCGTTCGCGAGATATGAGAGTTTGAAGCTAAGAAATGGTTGAGAAGACAACAAATTTTTCGCATATCTGCTGCTCCAATCGCTTAACCAGAATGGCCTAGGGGAAAAATACACGTACCTTTGTAATCGGGCGAGTTTCTACTTTCAAATGCAATAGGAATTTTTGGGTTAGGTCAATACGTTCGCGAGATATGGGAGTTTGAAGCCAAGAAATGGTTGAGAAGGCAAAAAATTTTTCGCAATTCTGCTGCTCCAAACGCTTAACCAGAATGGCCTAGGGAAAAAATACACATACCGTTGTAATCGGGCGAGTTTCTACTTTCAGACGCAACAGGAATTTTTGGGTTAGGTCAATCCGTTCGCGAGATATGGGACTTTGAAGCTAAGAAATGGTTGACAAGACAACAAATTTTTCGCACTTCTGCTGCTCCAATCGCTTAACCAGAATGGCCTAGGGAAAAAATACTCATACCGTTGTAATCGGGCGAGTTTCTACTTTCAGACGCAGAAGGAATTTTTGGGTTTGGTCAATCCGTTCGCGTGATATGGGACCTTGAAGCTAAGAAATGGTTGAGAAGACAACAAATTTTTCGCAATACTGCTGCACGAAACGCTTAACCAGAATGGCCTAGGGAAAAAATACACATACCGTTGTAATCGGGCGAGTTTCTACTTTCAAATGCAATAGGAATTTTTGGGTCAGGTCAATCCGTTCGCGAGATATGAGTGTTTGAAGCTAAGAAATGGACGAGAAGACAACAAATTTTTCGCAAATCTGCTGCTCCAAACGCTTAACCAGAATGGCCTAGGGAAAAAATACGCATACCGTTGTAATCGGGCGAGTCTCTACTTTCAGTTACAATAGGAATTTTTGGGTTCGGTCAATCCGTTCGCGAGATATGGGACCTTGAAGCTAAGAAATGGTTGAGAAGACAACAAATTTTTCGCATATCTGCTGCTCCAATCGCTTAACCAGAATGGCCTAGGGGAAAAATACACGTACCTTTGTAATCGGGCGAGTTTCTACTTTCAAATGCAACAGGAACTTTTGGGTTAGGTCAATACGTTCGCGAGATATGGGAGTTTGAAGCCAAGAAATGGTTGAGAAGGCAAAAAATTTTTCGCAATTCTGCTGCTCCAAACGCTTAACCAGAATGGCCTAGGGAAAAAATACACATACCATTGTAATCGGGCGAGTTTCTACTTTCAGACGCAACAGGAATTTTTGGGTTAGGTCAATCCGTTCGCGAGATATGGGACTTTGAAGCTAAGAAATGGTTGACAAGACAACAAATTTTTCGCACTTCTGCTGCTCCAATCGCTTAACCAGAATGCCCTAGGGGAAAAATACACATACCGTTGTAATCTGGCGAGTTTCTACTTTCAAATGCAATAGGAATTTTAGGGTTAGGACAATCCGTTCGCGAGATATGAGAGTTTGAAGCTAAGAAATGGTTGAGAAGACAACAAATTTTTCGCAATTCTGCTGCTCCAAACGCTTAACCAGAATGGCCTAGGGAAAAAATACACATACCGTTGTAATCGGGCGAGTTTATACTTTCAGACGCAACAGGAATTTTTGGGTTAGGTCAATCTGTTCGCGAGATATGGGACTTTGAAGCTAAGAAATGGTTGACAAGACAACAAATTTTTCGCACTTCTGCTGCTCCAATCGCTTAACCAGAATGCCCTAGGGGAAAAATACACATACCGTTGTAATCTGGCGAGTTTCTACTTTCAAATGCAATAGGAATTTTTGGGTTAGGACAATCCGTTCGCGAGATATGAGAGTTTGAAGCTAAGAAATGGTTGAGAAGACAACAAATTTTTCGCAATTCTGCTGCTCCAAACGCTTAACCAGAATGGCCTAGGGAAAAAATACTCATACCGTTGTAATCGGGCGAGTTTCTACTTTCAGACGCAGAAGGAATTTTTGGGTTTGGTCAATCCGTTCGCGTGATATGGGACTTTGAAGCTAAGAAATGGTTGAGAAGACAACAAATTTTTCGCAATACTGCTGCACGAATCGCTTAACCAGAATGGCCTAGGGAAAAAATACACATACCGTTGTAATCGGGCGAGTTTCTACTTTCAAATGCAATAGGAATTTTTGGGTCAGGTCAATCCGTTCGCGAGATATGAGTGTTTGAAGCTAAGAAATGGACGAGAAGACAACAAATTTTTCGCAAATCTGCTGCTCCAAACGCTTAACAGAATGGCCTAGGGAAAAAATACGCATACCGTTGTAATCGGGCGAGTCTCTACTTTCAGTTACAATAGGAATTTTTGGGTTCGGTCAATCCGTTCGCGAGATATGGGACCTTGAAGCTAAGAAATGGTTGACAAGACAACAAATTTTTCGCACTTCTGCTGCTCCAATCGCTTAACCAGAATGCCCTAGGGGAAAAATACACGTACCGTTGTAACCGGGCGAGTTTCTACTTTCAGATGCATAAGGAATTTTTGGGTTAGGTCAATCCGTTCGCGAGACATGGGAGTTTGAAGCCAAGAAATGGTTGAGAAGGCAACAAATTTTTCGCAATTCTGCTGCACCAAACGCTTAACCAGAATGGGCTAGGGAAAAATACACATACCGTTGTAATCCGGCGAGTTTCTACATTCAGCTAAAATAGGAATTTTTGGGTTCGGTCAATCCGTTCGCGAGATATGGAACTTTGAAGCTAAGAAATGGTTGACAAGACAACAAATTTTTCGCACTTCTGCTGCTCCAATCGCTTAACCAGAATGCCCTAGGGGAAAAATACACGTACCGTTGTAATCGGGCGAGTTTCTTCTTTCAGATGCATAAGGAATTTTTGGGTTAGGTCAATCCGTTGGCGAGATACGGGAGTTTGAAGACAAGAAATGGTTGAGAAGGCAAAAAATTTTTCGCAATTCTGCTGCTCCAAACGCTTAACCAGAATGCCCTAGGGAAAAAATACACATACCGATGTAATCGGGCGAGTTTCTACTTTCTAATGCAATAGGAATTTTTGGGTTAGGTCAATCCGTTCGCGAGATATGAGAGTTTGAAGCTAAGAAATGGTTGAGAAGACAATAAATTTTTCGCATATCTGCTGCTCCAATCGCTTAACCAGAATGGCCTAGGGGAAAAATACACGTACCTTTGTAATCGGGCGAGTTTCTACTTTCAAATGCAATAGGAATTTTTGGGTTCGGTCAATACGTTCGCGAGATATGGGAGTTTGAAGCCAAGAAATGGTTGAGAAGGCAAAAAATTTTTCGCAATTCTGCTGCTCCAAACGCTTAACCAGAATGGCCTAGGGAAAAAATACACATACCGTTGTAATCGGGCGAGTTTCTACTTTCAGACGCAACAAGAATTTTTGGGTTAGGTCAATCCGTTTGCGAGATATGGGACTTTGAAGCTAAGAATTGGTTGACAAGACAACAAATTTGTCGCACTTCTGCTGCTCCAATCGCTTAACCAGAATGGCCTAGGGAATAAATACGCATACCGTTGTAATCGGGCGAGTTTCTACTTTCAGATACAATAGGAATTTTCGGGTTCGGTCAATCCGTTCGCGAGATATGGGACTTTGAAGCTAAGAAATGGTTGACAAGACAACAAATTTCTCGCACTTCTGCTGCTCCAATCGCTTAACCAGAATGCCCTAGGGGAAAAATACACGTACCGTTGTAATCGGGCGAGTTTCTACTTTCAGATGCATAAGGAATTTTTGGGTTAGGTCAATCCGTTCGCGAGATATGGGAGTTTGAAGCCAAGAAATGGTTGAGAAGGCAAAAAATTTTTCGCAATTCTGCTGCTCCAAACGCTTAACCAGAATGGCCTAGGGAAAAAATACACATACCGTTGTAATCGGGCGAGTTTCTACATTCAGACGCAACAGGAATTTTTGGGTTAGGTCTATCCGTTCGCGAGATATGGGACTTTGAAGCTAAGAAATGGTTGACAAGACAACAAATTTCTCGCACTTCTGCTGCTCCAATCGCTTAACCAGAATGCCCTAGGGGAAAAATACAGGTACCGTTGTAATCGGGCGAGTTTCTACTTTCAAATGCAATAGGAATTTTTGGGTTAGGTCAATCCGTTCGCGAGATATGGGAGTTTGAAGCCAAGAAATGGTTGAGAAGGCAAAAAATTTTTCGCAATTCTGCTGCTCCAAACGCATAACCAGAATGGCCTAGGGAAAAAATACACATACCGTTGTAATCGGGCGAGTTTCTACTTTCAGACGCAACAGGAATTTTTGGGTTAGGTCAATCCGTTCGCGAGATATGGGACTTTGAAGCTAAGAAATGGTTGACAAGACAACAAATTTTTCGCAATTCTGCTGCTCCAATCGCTTAACCAGAATGGCCTAGGGGAAAAATACCCGTACCGTTGTAATCGGGCGAGTTTCTACTTTCAGACGCAATAGGAATTTTTCGGTTAAGTCAATCCGTTCGCGAG
The DNA here is from genome assembly GCF_051014685.1 of Ptiloglossa arizonensis. Classification (NCBI taxonomy): domain Eukaryota; kingdom Metazoa; phylum Arthropoda; class Insecta; order Hymenoptera; family Colletidae; genus Ptiloglossa; species Ptiloglossa arizonensis. The sequence continues at coordinate 85,948 of NW_027479561.1, forward strand.
ATATGGGAGTTTGAAGCCAAGAAATGGTTGAGAAGGCAAAAAATTTTTCGCAATTCTGCTGCTCCAAACGCTTAACCAGAATGGCCTAGGGAAAAAATACACATACCATTGTAATCGGGCGAGTTTCTACTTTCAGACGCAACAGGAATTTTTGGGTTAGGTCAATCCGTTCGCGAGATATGGGACTTTGAAGCTAAGAAATGGTTGACAAGACAACAAATTTTTCGCACTTCTGCTGCTCCAATCGCTTAACCAGAATGCCCTAGGGGAAAAATACACATACCGTTGTAATCTGGCGAGTTTCTACTTTCAAATGCAATAGGAATTTTAGGGTTAGGACAATCCGTTCGCGAGATATGAGAGTTTGAAGCTAAGAAATGGTTGAGAAGACAACAAATTTTTCGCAATTCTGCTGCTCCAAACGCTTAACCAGAATGGCCTAGGGAAAAAATACACATACCGTTGTAATCGGGCGAGTTTATACTTTCAGACGCAACAGGAATTTTTGGGTTAGGTCAATCTGTTCGCGAGATATGGGACTTTGAAGCTAAGAAATGGTTGACAAGACAACAAATTTTTCGCACTTCTGCTGCTCCAATCGCTTAACCAGAATGCCCTAGGGGAAAAATACACATACCGTTGTAATCTGGCGAGTTTCTACTTTCAAATGCAATAGGAATTTTTGGGTTAGGACAATCCGTTCGCGAGATATGAGAGTTTGAAGCTAAGAAATGGTTGAGAAGACAACAAATTTTTCGCAATTCTGCTGCTCCAAACGCTTAACCAGAATGGCCTAGGGAAAAAATACTCATACCGTTGTAATCGGGCGAGTTTCTACTTTCAGACGCAGAAGGAATTTTTGGGTTTGGTCAATCCGTTCGCGTGATATGGGACTTTGAAGCTAAGAAATGGTTGAGAAGACAACAAATTTTTCGCAATACTGCTGCACGAATCGCTTAACCAGAATGGCCTAGGGAAAAAATACACATACCGTTGTAATCGGGCGAGTTTCTACTTTCAAATGCAATAGGAATTTTTGGGTCAGGTCAATCCGTTCGCGAGATATGAGTGTTTTGAAGCTAAGAAATGGACGAGAAGACAACAAATTTTTCGCAAATCTGCTGCTCCAAACGCTTAACCAGAATGGCCTAGGGAAAAAATACGCATACCGTTGTAATCGGGCGAGTCTCTACTTTCAGTTACAATAGGAATTTTTGGGTTCGGTCAATCCGTTCGCGAGATATGGGACCTTGAAGCTAAGAAATGGTTGACAAGACAACAAATTTTTCGCACTTCTGCTGCTCCAATCGCTTAACCAGAATGCCCTAGGGGAAAAATACACGTACCGTTGTAACCGGGCGAGTTCTACTTTCAGATGCATAAGGAATTTTTGGGTTAGGTCAATCCGTTCGCGAGACATGGGAGTTTGAAGCCAAGAAATGGTTGAGAAGGCAACAAATTTTTCGCAATTCTGCTGCACCAAACGCTTAACCAGAATGGGCTAGGGAAAAATACACATACCGTTGTAATCCGGCGAGTTTCTACATTCAGCTAAAATAGGAATTTTTGGGTTCGGTCAATCCGTTCGCGAGATATGGAACTTTGAAGCTAAGAAATGGTTGACAAGACAACAAATTTTTCGCACTTCTGCTGCTCCAATCGCTTAACCAGAATGCCCTAGGGGAAAAATACACGTACCGTTGTAATCGGGCGAGTTTCTTCTTTCAGATGCATAAGGAATTTTTGGGTTAGGTCAATCCGTTGGCGAGATACGGGAGTTTGAAGACAAGAAATGGTTGAGAAGGCAAAAAATTTTTCGCAATTCTGCTGCTCCAAACGCTTAACCAGAATGCCCTAGGGAAAAAATACACATACCGATGTAATCGGGCGAGTTTCTACTTTCTAATGCAATAGGAATTTTTGGGTTAGGTCAATCCGTTCGCGAGATATGAGAGTTTGAAGCTAAGAAATGGTTGAGAAGACAATAAATTTTTCGCATATCTGCTGCTCCAATCGCTTAACCAGAATGGCCTAGGGGAAAAATACACGTACCTTTGTAATCGGGCGAGTTTCTACTTTCAAATGCAATAGGAATTTTTGGGTTCGGTCAATACGTTCGCGAGATATGGGAGTTTGAAGCCAAGAAATGGTTGAGAAGGCAAAAAATTTTTCGCAATTCTGCTGCTCCAAACGCTTAACCAGAATGGCCTAGGGAAAAAATACACATACCGTTGTAATCGGGCGAGTTTCTACTTTCAGACGCAACAAGAATTTTTGGGTTAGGTCAATCCGTTTGCGAGATATGGGACTTTGAAGCTAAGAATTGGTTGACAAGACAACAAATTTGTCGCACTTCTGCTGCTCCAATCGCTTAACCAGAATGGCCTAGGGAATAAATACGCATACCGTTGTAATCGGGCGAGTTTCTACTTTCAGATACAATAGGAATTTTCGGGTTCGGTCAATCCGTTCGCGAGATATGGGACTTTGAAGCTAAGAAATGGTTGACAAGACAACAAATTTCTCGCACTTCTGCTGCTCCAATCGCTTAACCAGAATGCCCTAGGGGAAAAATACACGTACCGTTGTAATCGGGCGAGTTTCTACTTTCAGATGCATAAGGAATTTTTGGGTTAGGTCAATCCGTTCGCGAGATATGGGAGTTTGAAGCCAAGAAATGGTTGAGAAGGCAAAAAATTTTTCGCAATTCTGCTGCTCCAAACGCTTAACCAGAATGGCCTAGGGAAAAAATACACATACCGTTGTAATCGGGCGAGTTTCTACATTCAGACGCAACAGGAATTTTTGGGTTAGGTCTATCCGTTCGCGAGATATGGGACTTTGAAGCTAAGAAATGGTTGACAAGACAACAAATTTCTCGCACTTCTGCTGCTCCAATCGCTTAACCAGAATGCCCTAGGGGAAAAATACAGGTACCGTTGTAATCGGGCGAGTTTCTACTTTCAAATGCAATAGGAATTTTTGGGTTAGGTCAATCCGTTCGCGAGATATGGGAGTTTGAAGCCAAGAAATGGTTGAGAAGGCAAAAAATTTTTCGCAATTCTGCTGCTCCAAACGCATAACCAGAATGGCCTAGGGAAAAAATACACATACCGTTGTAATCGGGCGAGTTTCTACTTTCAGACGCAACAGGAATTTTTGGGTTAGGTCAATCCGTTCGCGAGATATGGGACTTTGAAGCTAAGAAATGGTTGACAAGACAACAAATTTTTCGCAATTCTGCTGCTCCAATCGCTTAACCAGAATGGCCTAGGGGAAAAATACCCGTACCGTTGTAATCGGGCGAGTTTCTACTTTCAGACGCAATAGGAATTTTTCGGTTAAGTCAATCCGTTCGCGAGATATGGGAGTTTGAAGCTAAGAAATGGTTTAGAAGACAACAAATCTTTCGCAATTCTGCTGCACCAAACGCTTAACCAGAATGGGCTAGGGAAAAATACACATACCGTTGTAATCCGGCGAGTTTCTACATTCAGTTAAAATAGGAATTTTTGGGTTCGGTCAATCCGTTCGCGAGATATGGGACTTTGAAGCTAAGAAATGGTTGACAAGACAACAAATTTTTCGCACTTCTGCTGCTCCAATCGATTAACCAGAATGCCCTAGGGGGAAAAAAACACGTACCGTTGTAATCTGCGAGTTTCTACTTTCAGACGCAATAGGAATTTTTCGGTTAGGTCAATCCGTTCGCGAGATATGGGAGATTGAAGCCAAGAAATGGTTGAGAAGGCAAAAAATTTTTCGCAATTCTACTGCTCCAAACTCTTAACCAGAATGGCCTAGGGAAAAAATACACATACCGTTGTAAACGGGCGAGTTTCTACTTTCAAATGCAATAGGAATTTTTGGGTTAGGTCAATCCGTTCGCGAGATATGGGACTTTGAAGCTAAGAAATGGTTGACAAGACAACAAATTTTTCGCACTTCTGCTGCTCAAATCGCTTAACCAGAATGGCCTAGGGGAAAAATACACATACCGTTGTAATCGGGCGAGTTTCTACTTTCAGACGCAGAAGGAATTTTTGGGTTTGGTCAATCCGTTCGCGAGATATGGGAGTTTGAAGCCAGGAAATGGTTGAGAAGGCAAAAAATTTTTCGCAATTCTGCTGCTCCAAACGCTTAACCAGAATGGCCTAGGGATAAAATACGCATACCGTTGTAATCGGGCGAGTTTCTACTTTCAGACGCAGAAGGAATTTTTGGGTTTGGTCAATCCGATCGCGAGATATGGTACCTTGAAGCTAAGAAATGCTTGAGAAGACAACAAATTTGTCGCAAATCTGCTGCTCCAAACGCTTAACCAGAATGGCCTAGGGAAAAAATACGCATACCGTTGTAATCGGGCGAGTTTCTACTTTCAGTTACAATAGGAATTTTTGGGTTCGGTAAATCCGTTCGCGAGATATGGGACTTTGAAGCTAAGAAATGGTTGAGAAGACAACAAATTTTTCGCAATACTGCTGCTCGAAACGCTTAACCAGAATGGCCTAGGGAAAAAATACACATACCGTTGTAATCGGGCGAGTTTCTACTTTCAAACGCAGAAGGAATTTTTGGGTTTGGTCAATCCGTTCGCGAGATATGGGACTTTGAAGCTAAGAAATGGTTGAGAAGACAACAAATTTTTCGCAATACTGCTGCTCGAAACGCTTAACCAGAATGGCCTAGGGAAAAAATACACGTACCGTTGTAATCTGGCGAGTTTCTACTTTAAAATGCAATGGGAATTTTTGGGTTAGGACAATCCGTTCGCGAGATATGAGAGTTTGAAGCTAAGAAATGGTTGAGAAGACAACAAATTTTTCGCAATTCTGCTGCCCCAATCGCTTAACCAGAATGGCCTAGGGGAAAAATACACATACCGTTGTAATCGGGCGAGTTTCTACTTTCAGATGCATAAGGAATTTTTGGGTAGGGCAATCCGTTCGCGAGATATGGGAGTTTGAAGCTAAGAAATGGTTGAGAAGGCAAAAAATTTTTCGCAATTCTGCTGCTCCAAACGCTTAACTAGAATGCCCTAGGGAGAAAATACACATACCGTTGTAATCGGGCGAGTTTCTACTTTCAAATGCAATAGGAATTTTTGGGTTCGGTCAATCCGTTCGCGAGATATGGGACCTTGAATCTAAGAAATGGTTGACAAGACAACAAATTTTTCGCACTTCTGCTGCTCAAATCGCTTAACCAGAATGCCCTAGGGGAAAAATACACGTACCGTTGTAACCGGGCGAGTTTCTACTTTCAGACGCAGAAGGAATTTTTGGGTTTGGTCAATCCGTTCGCCAGATATGGGACTTTGAAGCTAAGAAATGGTTGAGAAGACAACAAATTTTTCGCAATACTGCTGCTCGAAACGCTTAACCAGAATGGCCTAGGGAAAAAATACACATACCGTTGTAATCGGGCGAGTTTCTACTTTCAAATGCAATAGGAATTTTTGGGTTCGGTCAATCCGTTCGCGAGATATGGGACCTTGAAGCTAAGAAATGGTTGACAAGACAACAAATTTTTCGCACTTCTGCTGCTCAAATCGCTTAACCAGAATGCCCCAGGGGAAAAATACACGTACCGTTGTAACCGGGCGAGTTTCTACTTTCAGATGCATAAGGAATTTTTGGGTTAGGTCAATCCGTTCGCGAGACATGGGAGTTTGAAGCCAAGAAATGGTTGAGAAGGCAACAAATTTTTCGCAATTCTGCTGCTCCAAACACTTAACCAGAATGGCCTAGGGAAAAAATACACATACCGTTGTAATCGGGCGAGTTTCTACTTTCAAATGCAATAGGAATTTTTGTGTTAGGTCAATCCGTTCGCGAGATATGGGACTTTGAAGCTAAGAAATGGTTGACAAGACAACAAATTTTTCGCAAATCTGCTGCTCCAAACGCTTAACCAGAATGGCCTAGGGAAAAAATACACGTACCGTTGTAATCTGGCGAGTTTCTACTTTAAAATGCAATAGGAATTTTTGGGTTAGGACAATCCGTTCGCGAGATATGAGAGTTTGAAGCTAAGAAATGGTTGAGAAGACAACAAATTTTTCGCAATTCTGCTGCTCCAAACGCTTAACCAGAATGGCCTAGGGAAAAAATACTCATACCGTTGTAATCGGGCGAGTTTCTACTTTCAGATACAATAGGAATTTTTGGGTTCGGTCAATCTGTTCGCGAGATATGGGACTTTGAAGCTAAGAAATGGTTGACAAGACAACAAATTTTTCGCAATTCTGCTGCTCCAAACACTTAACCAGAATGGCCTAGGGAAAAAATACACATACCGTTGTAATCGGGCGAGTTTCTACTTTCAGACGCAACAGGAATTTTTGGGTTATGTCAATCCGTTCGCGAGATATAGGACTTTGAAGCTAAGAAATGGTTGACAAGACAACAAATTTTTCGCAAATCTGCTGCTCCAAACGCTTAACCAGAATGGCCTAGGGAAAAAATACGCATACCGTTGTAATCGGGCGAGTTTCTACTTTCAGTTACAATAGGAATTTTTGGGTTCGGTCAATCCGTTCGCGAGATATGGGACCTTGAAGCTAAGAAATGGTTGACAAGACAACACATTTTTCGCACTTCTGCTGCTCCAAACACTTAACCAGAATGGCCCAGGGAAAAAATACACATACTGTTGTAATCGGGCGAGTTTCTACTTTCTGACGCAACAGGAATTTTTGGGTTATGTCAATCCGTTCGCGAGATATAGGACTTTGAAGCTAAGAAATGGTTGACAAGGCAACAAATTTTTCGCAATTCTGCAGCTCCAATCGCTTAACCAGAATGGCCTAGGGTAAAAATACACGTACCGTTGTAATCGGGCGAGTTTCTACTTTCAAATGCAATAGGAATTTTTGGGTTAGGTCAATCCGTTCGCGAGATATGGGACTTTGAAGCTAAGAAATGGTTGACAAGACAACAAATTTTTCGCACTTCTGCTGCTCCAATCGCTTAACCAGAACGGCCTAGGGGAAAAATACACATACCGTTGTAATCGGGCGAGTCTCTACTTTCAGTTACAATAGGAATTTTTGGGTTCGGTCAATCCGTTCGCGAGATATGGGACCTTGAAGCTAAGAAATGGTTGACAAGACAACAAATTTTTCGCACTTCTGCTGCTCAAATCGCTTAACCAGAATGCCCTAGGGGAAAAATACACGTACCGTTGTAATCTGGCGAGTTTCTACTTTAAAATGCAATGGGAATTTTTGGGTTAGGACAATCCGTTCGCGAGATATGAGAGTTTGAAGCTAAGAAATGGTTGAGAAGACAACAAATTTTTCGCAATTCTGCTGCTCCAATCGCTTAACCAGAATGGCCTAGGGGAAAAATACACATACCGTTGTAATCGGGCGAGTTTCTACTTTCAGATGCATAAGGAATTTTTGGGTTAGGTCAATCCGTTCGCGAGATATGGGAGTTTGAAGCTAAGAAATGGTTGAGAAGGCAAAAATTTTTCGCAATTCTGCTGCTCCAAACGCTTAACTAGAATGCCCTAGGGAGAAAATACACATACCGTTGTAATCGGGCGAGTTTCTACTTTCAAATGCAATAGGAATTTTTGGGTTCGGTCAATCCGTTCGCGAGATATGGGACCTTGAAGCTAAGAAATGGTTGACAAGACAACAAATTTTTCGCACTTCTGCTGCTCAAATCGCTTAACCAGAATGCCCTAGGGGAAAAATACACGTACCGTTGTAACCGGGCGAGTTTCTACTTTCAGACGCAGAAGGAATTTTTGGGTTTGGTCAATCCGTTCGCCAGATATGGGACTTTGAAGCTAAGAAATGGTTGAGAAGACAACAAATTTTTCGCAATACTGCTGCTCGAAACGCTTAACCAGAATGGCCTAGGGAAAAATACACATACCGTTGTAATCCGGCGAGTTTCTACATTCAGTTAAAATAGGAATTTTTGGGATCGGTCAATCCGTTCGCGAGATATGGGACTTTGAAGCTAAGAAATGGTTGACAAGACAACAAATTTTTCGCACTTCTGCTGCTCCAATCGCTTAACCAGAATGCCCTAGGGGAAAAATACACGTACCGTTGTAATCGGGCGAGTTTCTTCTTTCAGATGCATAAGGAATTTTTGGGTTAGTTCAATCCGTTGGCGAGATACGGGAGTTTGAAGACAAGAAATGGTTGAGAAGGTAAAAAATTGTTCGCAATTCTGCTGCTCCAAACGCTTAACCAGAATGCCCTAGGGAAAAAATACACATACCGATGTAATCGGGCGAGTTTCTACTTTCAAATGCAATAGGAATTTTTGGGTTAGCTCAATCCGTTCGCGAGATATGAGAGTTTGAAGCTAAGAAATGGTTGAGAAGACAACAAATTTTTCGCATATCTGCTGCTCCAATCGCTTAACCAGAATGGCCTAGGGGAAAAATACACGTACCATTGTAATCGGGCGAGTTTCTACTTTCAAATGCAATAGGAATTTTTGGGTTAGGTCAATACGTTCGCGAGATATGGGAGTTTGAAGCCAAGAAATGGTTGAGAAGGCAAAAAATTTTTCGCAATTCTGCTGCTCCAAACGCTTAACCAGAATGGCCTAGGGAAAAAATACACATACCGTTGTAATCGGGCGAGTTTCTACTTTCAGACGCAACAGGAATTTTTGGGTTAGGTCAATCCGTTCGCGAGATATGGGACTTTGAAGCTAAGAAATGGTTGACAAGACAACAAATTTTTCGCACTTCTGCTGCTCCAATCGCTTAACCAGAATGCCCTAGGGGAAAAATACACATACCGTTGTAATCTGGCGAGTTTCTACTTTCAAATGCAATAGGAATTTTTGGGTTAGGTCAATACGTTCGCGAGATATGGGACTTTGAAGCTAAGAAATGGTTGACAAGACAACAAATTTTTCGCAATTCTGCTGCTCCAATCTCTTAACCAGAATGGCCTAGGGGAAAAATACCCGTACCGTTGTAATCGGGCGAGTTTCTACTTTCAGACGCAATAGGAATTTTTCGGTTAAGTCAATCCGTTCGCGAGATATGGGAGTTTGAAGCTAAGAAATGGTTTAGAAGACAACAAATCTTTCGCAATTCTGCTGCACCAAACGCTTAACCAGAATGGGCTAGGGAAAAATACACATACCGTTGTAATCCGGCGAGTTTCTACATTCAGTTAAAATAGGAATTTTTTGGTTCGGTCAATCCGTTCGCGAGATACGGGACTTTGAAGCTAAGAAATGGTTGACAAGACAACAAATTTTTCGCACTTCTGCTGCTCCAATCGCTTAACCAGAATGCCCTAGGGGGAAAAAAACACGTACCGTTGTAATCTGCGAGTTTCTACTTTCAGACGCAATAGGAATTTTTCGGTTAGGTCAATCCGTTCGCGAGATATGAGAGTTTGAAGCCAAGAAATGGTTGAGAAGGCAAAAAATTTTTCGCAATTCTACTGCTCCAAACTCTTAACCAGAATGGCCTAGGGAAAAAATACACATACCGTTGTAAACGGGCGAGTTTCTACTTTCAAATGCAATAGGAATTTTTGGGTTAGGTCAATCCGTTCGCGAGATATGGGAGTTTGAAGCCAAGAAATGGTTGAGAAGGCAAAAAATTTTTCGCAATTCTGCTGCTCCAAACGCTTAACCAGAATGGCCTAGGGAAAAAATACACATACCGTTGTAATCGGGCGAGTTTCTACTTTCAGACGCAACAGGAATTTTTGGGTTAGGTCAATCCGTTCGCGAGATATGGGACTTTGAAGCTAAGAAATGGTTGACAAGACAACAAATTTTTCGCAATTCTGCTGCTCCAATCGCTTAACCAGAATGGCCTAGGGGAAAAATACCCATACCGTTGTAATCGGGCGAGTTTCTACTTTCAGACGCAATAGGAATTTTTCGGTTAAGTCAATCCGTTCGCGAGATATGGGACTTTGAAGCTAAGAAATGGTTGACAATACAACAAATTTTTCGCACTTCTGCTGCTCCAATCGCTTAACCAGAATGCCCTAGGGGAAAAATACACGTACCGTTGTAATCGGGCGAGTTTCTTCTTTCAGATGCATAAGGAATTTTTGGGTTAGTTCAATCCGTTGGCGAGATACGGGAGTTTGAAGACAAGAAACGGTTGAGAAGGCAAAAAATTGTTCGCAATTCTGCTGCTCCAAACGCTTAACCAGAATGCCCTAGGGAAAAAATACACATACCGATGTAATCGGGCGAGTTTCTACTTTCAAATGCAATAGGAATTTTTGGGTTAGGTCAATCCGTTCGCGATATATGAGAGTTTGAAGCTAAGAAATGGTTGAGAAGACAACAAATTTTTCGCAATTCTGCTGCTCCAAACGCTTAACCAGAATGCCCTAGGGAAAAAATACACATACCGATGTAATCGGGCGAGTTTCTACTTTCAAATGCAATAGGAATTTTTGGGTTAGCTCAATCCGTTCGCGAGATATGAGAGTTTGAAGCTAAGAAATGGTTGAGAAGACAACAAATTTTTCGCATATCTGCTGCTCCAATCGCTTAACCAGAATGCCCTAGGGGAAAAATACACATACCGTTGTAATCTGGCGAGTTTCTACTTTCAAATGCAATAGGAATTTTTGGGTTAGGTCAATACGTTCGCGAGATATGGGACTTTGAAGCTAAGAAATGGTTGACAAGACAACAAATTTTTCGCAATTCTGCTGCTCCAATCTCTTAACCAGAATGGCCTAGGGGAAAAATACCCGTACCGTTGTAATCGGGCGAGTTTCTACTTTCAGACGCAATAGGAATTTTTCGGTTAAGTCAATCCGTTCGCGAGATATGGGAGTTTGAAGCTAAGAAATGGTTTAGAAGACAACAAATCTTTCGCAATTCTGCTGCACCAAACGCTTAACCAGAATGGGCTAGGGAAAAATACACAAACCGTTGTAATCCGGCGAGTTTCTACATTCAGTTAAAATAGGAATTTTTTGGTTCGGTCAATCCGTTCGCGAGATACGGGACTTTGAAGCTAAGAAATGGTTGACAAGGCAACAAATTTTTCGCACTTCTGCTGCTCCAATCGCTTAACCAGAATGCCCTAGGGGGAAAAAAACACGTACCGTTGTAATCTGCGAGTTTCTACTTTCAGTCGCAATAGGAATTTTTCGGTTAGGTCAATCCGTTCGCGAGATATGGGAGATTGAAGCCAAGAAATGGTTGAGAAGGCAAAAAATTTTTCGCAATTCTACTGCTCCAAACTCTTAACCAGAATGGCCTAGGGAAAAAATACACATACCGTTGTAAACGGGCGAGTTTCTACTTTCAAATGCAATAGGAATTTTTGGGTTAGGTCAATCCGTTCGCGAGATATGGGAGTTTGAAGCCAAGAAACGGTTGAGAAGGCAAAAAATTTTTCGCAATACTGCTGCTCGAAACGCTTAACCAGAATGGCCTAGGGAAAAATACACATACCGTTGTAATCCGGCGAGTTTCTACATTCAGTTAAAATAGGAATTTTTGGGATCGGTCAATCCGTTCGCGAGATATGGGACTTTGAAGCTAAGAAATGGTTGACAAGACAACAAATTTTTCGCACTTCTGCTGCTCCAATCGCTTAACCAGAATGCCCTAGGGGAAAAATACACGTACCGTTGTAATCGGGCGAGTTTCTTCTTTCAGATGCATAAGGAATTTTTGGGTTAGTTCAATCCGTTGGCGAGATACGGGAGTTTGAAGACAAGAAATGGTTGAGAAGGTAAAAAATTGTTCGCAATTCTGCTGCTCCAAACGCTTAACCAGAATGCCCTAGGGAAAAAATACACATACCGATGTAATCGGGCGAGTTTCTACTTTCAAATGCAATAGGAATTTTTGGGTTAGCTCAATCCGTTCGCGAGATATGAGAGTTTGAAGCTAAGAAATGGTTGAGAAGACAACAAATTTTTCGCATATCTGCTGCTCCAATCGCTTAACCAGAATGCCCTAGGGGAAAAATACACGTACCGTTGTAATCGGGCGAGTTTCTTCTTTCAGATGCATAAGGAATTTTTGGGTTAGTTCAATCCGTTGGCGAGATACGGGAGTTTGAAGCCAAGAAACGGTTGAGAAGGCAAAAAATTTTTCGCAATTCTGCTGCTCCAAACGCTTAACCAGAATGGCCTAGGGAAAAAATACACATACCGTTGTAATCGGGCGAGTTTCTACTTTCAGACGCAACAGGAATTTTTGGGTTAGGTCAATCCGTTCGCGAGATATGGGACTTTGAAGCTAAGAAATGGTTGACAAGACAACAAATTTTTCGCAATTCTGCTGCTCCAATCGCTTAACCAGAATGGCCTAGGGGAAAAATACCCATACCGTTGTAATCGGGCGAGTTTCTACTTTCAGACGCAATAGGAATTTTTCGGTTAAGTCAATCCGTTCGCGAGATATGGGACTTTGAAGCTAAGAAATGGTTGACAATACAACAAATTTTTCGCACTTCTGCTGCTCCAATCGCTTAACCAGAATGCCCTAGGGGAAAAATACACGTACCGTTGTAATCGGGCGAGTTTCTTCTTTCAGATGCATAAGGAATTTTTGGGTTAGTTCAATCCGTTGGCGAGATACGGGAGTTTGAAGACAAGAAACGGTTG